>NC_134357.1:202136826-202436826 GCF_048569485.1 Anomaloglossus baeobatrachus | reverse complement strand
TGTGGAAACGCTGTATACAGTTTCAGATAACAGCGTCTGTGTACCTAATCTCAGGGAATTCCTTGCTGCGTTTCACCATTAGGATGGATAGAAAGTGAGGCTTCCTTTCCTGTCCACTGACCCAGAGAACCCGGCCACTGTACCTACCTGCCCACGTTTGCCACGGTATTTTTATAGCAAACAGTCCTGGACATAAGTGGCATCCAAAAAGGTGGCTTCTCTACTAATTTTCTGTCCCACTGGTGCCAAGCATTTGACAGCACCTCTGCATTAAACCCTGATGCACATTTTCCTATGCTATTTTTATACATACAAAGTGTCTTCTATACTCCATTAGTGTCCCACTGGTGCCAAGCAAGTTCCACCACCTCTGATTTCTACCCTCCTGCACATTTTAGCTACGCTATTCTTATAGCAAACAGTGCTGAACATAACTGGCATCCAAACAGTGGCTGTTATACTAATTTTGTGTCCCACTGGTGCCAAGCATTTTCCAGCACCTCTGCATTAAACCCTCATGCACATTTTGCTACGCTATTTTTATAGCAAACAGTGCTGAATATTAGTGGCATCCAAACAGTGGCTGCTATACTAATTTTGTGTCTCACTGGTGCCTAGCATTTTCCAGCACCTCTGCATTAAACCCTCATGCACATTTTGCTATGCTATTTTTATGGCAAACAGTGGTGAATATAAGTGGCATCCAAACAGTGGCTGCTATACTAATTTTGTGTCCCACTGGTGCCTAGCATTTTCCAGCACCTCTGCATTAAACCCTGATGCAAATTTTGCTATGCTATTTTTATAGCAAACAGTGCTGAAAGTTTGTGGCATTCACAAAGTGTCTCCTATAATCCATTAGTGTCCCACTAGTGCCAAGCAAGTTCCACCACCTCTGCTTTATACCCTCCTGCACATTTTAGCTACGCTATTCTTATAGCAAACAGTGCTGAACATAAGTGTCATCCAAAAAGTGTCTGCTATACTAATTTTGTGTCCCACTTTTGCCAAGCAAGTCCCACCATCTCTGCTTTCTACCCTCATGCACATTTTGCTACGCTATTTTTATAGAAAACAGTGCTGAAAGTTAGTGGCATTCACAAAGTGTCTCCTATACTCCATTAGTGTCCCACTCATGCCAAACAAGTTCAATCACCTCTGCTTTAAAGTCTCCTGCACATTTTGCTATGCTATTTTTATAGCAAACAGTGCTGCCAGTTTTAAGGCCATAGTTGCATTGTCAGGGATAGTCAGTGTTGGTTCTTCAGCTGTCAATAAAGTTACACCACCTCTGAAATCTACACCACCTCTCAATTTTTGCTACCACATTGTCAGTGACTAATCTTGTCGCTAATAAAATGAGTGGCAAAAGGACAGATGCTGGTGGAAAAGGGAACAGGCGTGTTGGAAAAGGAAAAAAAGTTTGTGTCCGTGGGGAAGGTGGTAAAGCTACATTAACATCTGCTGAAGATAAGCCATCTTCCAGCAAAAGTAGGATGTCTACTACTTTCTGTGGACAATCCGATGTGCTCCCTTTTTTACGGACCCGAACAACTGTAAGAAAGGTAGATAATGCACAAAAAAAGAACATGCTTGAATGGATCTCAAGTGCTCCAACAAGTGCCCTCTACTCCACCTCAACTACCACATAAAAAAAACCCAGTCCTCTTAGTTGTCATCTTAATCACAATTGCTTTCTCCCAGCTATCAAGTCTCCACCCGCCCTGCATAGTCTGGTGTACCAGAGATGGTTGAGTCTGCAGAGCTGTTCAGTCACACTAAAGCCTGGGAATCAGAGGTCTGCTCCCAAGCTACAGTGAGTACAGACCAGGAAATGGTCTGCAGTGATGCCCAGAACTTTTGTGACTCAGATTCAGGCCCTGATGACCAAGTTTATGAGCATAATGTAGACCCTCATTCCCAAACTGTAACACCTGTTGGTGGGGACAATGAGGAATATACTGATGACGATGAGACGCAGATACCAGATTGGGATGACAACTTAAATATTCGGTCAGGGCAGGAAGGGCTAGGTCTGAGGGCGAGGGAAGTGCAAACACAACGCTTGATGATGAAGTTCTAGATCCCACTTACTGTCAACCCACAGTCAGGCACTTGGAGAGTTCAACAGAGGCGGTGGAGTAGGATGCAACTGAGGACGAAGTTACCTTGCGCCTTCCTGGACAGAGTCGGAGTACTGGTAGCACGTTTACAACTGCATCCTCAGCCACCACTCTGCCTCTGAGCACAAGTCGAGGTGGCTCTGCAGGTCGCATGTCCTCTAAGCCTTGCCTAGCCTGGTCTTTTTTTGACCTTGCAAAGGATCTCCCAAATCATATGATCTGTAAAATTTGTCGGGAATCTATAAGTAGAGGCAAAAAGCTCACCAGTTTGACAACTTCTTCCATGAATCGTCACATGAATACCAAGCATAATTCCCAGTGGGAAGCTCACAGTGCTGCAATGCGGCCTAGCGTAGCGGGCCAACCACCGCCTGCCCCTTCCTGTGCATCCGAGCGCTGTTCATCTCTCTATTACTGGGGAAAAAGCTGTCACACCTGGTTTTCCACGTACAGCTCTCTCAGACATCGATAGCACCAACATTGGATGAAGGCAACATCATGTCTACGCCTGCACTTTCCTCACAAATCTGCATTTTTCCAGGGACACCCTACTCACCACTGTCTCCACACAGCAGCCAGATCTCTGTCCCTCAGATGTGGACAAATAAAAGGCCATTTCCTCCGACCCATGACAAAGCTAAGAGGTTGACTTTATCCCTCTGTAAGCTCTTTCTGCCTTTCAGCCTGGTGGACACAGAGGATTTTCGAGACCTTATGTCCGTCGCAGTGCCCCAGTACCAGATGCCCAGTTGCCACTACTTCTCCAAGAAAGGTGTGCCTGCGCTACACCAGCATGTCGCACACAACATCACCGCTTCCTTGAGAAACTCTGTGTGTGAACGGGTGCATTTCACCACCGATACTTGGACCAGTAAGCATGGACAGGGGCGTTACATGTCGCTGACTGGGCACTGGCTAACTATGGTGATAGATGGAGAAGGGTCTGCTGAACAAGTCTTGCTGTCCCCAGGACTTGTGCGTAAATCCTCTGTATCTATAAGTTCCTCCAACGCTTCTGCCTCCTCAACCTTCTCTGGGTCCTCCACCTCCGCCCCAAGCCTGCCTGGTCAGGCCACCAGTGTTGTAACTGCGCACAAGGAATCACGCACACCTCCTTACTATGCTGGCAGCAGAGCACAATGGCATCAGGCGGTCTTTAGCTTGAAATGTCTTGGAAATAAGAGTCAGACAGCGGCTGAGTTGCGGTCAGCTCTGCTGTCGGAGTTTCATAAATGGTTGTCTCCACTCAACTTGCAGCCAGGTAAGGCCGTGTGCGACAATGCTGCAAACCTGGGTGCGGCCCTTCGCCTGGGCAAGGTGACACACGTGCCTTGTATGGCTCACGTGTTGAACCTTGTTATCCAGCAATTTTTAACACACTATCCCAGTCTAGATGGCCTTCTGAACAGGGCACGAAAACTGTCTGCTCACTTCCGCTGTTCAACCGCCACAGCTGACCGACTTGCATCGCTCCAGAAGTCTTTCGGCCTGCCGGTTCATCGCCTGAAATGCGATGTGCCGACACGCTGGAATTCGACTCTCCACATGTTACAGCGACTGTGGCCGCACCGCCGAGCCCTGGTGCAATACCTTGGTCACATTTCAGTTGAAAAAGGTTGGGGGGAGATGTCAGAGGAAGAAAGAATGGTTTGCACCTCTATGCCACAAACACAGCAAGGACTTGGTCCGCATGGATGTGCAAGACACATGAGCGCCGTCTTGCTGCACTACCTACAACATAACCCTCGGATTGAAAAAATTAGAAGTTATGATGACTACTGGGTTGCCACACTATTAGATCCCCAGTACAAGTCCAAATTTTGTGAATTAATTCCAGCCATAGAAAGGGACGCATGTATGTAGGAGTATCAGCAGAAGCTGTTACTCAATCTTAGCTCGGCTTTTCCACCAAACCCCAGTGGTGCACGGAGTGAATCTCCCAGTTGTAACTCGACAGACATGGGACAATCTCGTCATCAACAGTCTAACCGTACCAGCAGCACCGTATCTGGTGCTGGTAACAGCAATTTTATTGAATCGTTTCATAATTTTTTTAGACCATCCTTTGCAAGGCCACCAGAGACAACAAGTCTGACACATAGTCAACGGCTGCAGAGGATGATACAGGAGTATCTCCAAATGAACATCGATGCAATGATTTTGCAACTGGAGCCTTGCTCATTTTGGGCATCAAATCTTGAAAAAATGTCCTGAGCTCGCCACTTATGCCTTGGAGATCTTGTCGTGTCCAGCTGCCAGTGTTATCTCTGAACGTGTCTTCAGTGCTGCTGGGTGTGTGCTGGCAGATAAGCGCACGCGTCTGTCCAGTGACAATGTGGACAGACTAACGTTCATCAAAATGAACAAGTCATGGATCCGCAAGGACTTTACTACACCTGTGACATCCTGGGGAGAGTAAATGTTTGTGTATTTGAAATGTGCTTGATGCAAATGTACCTGTCAAGTTTGCAACTGGGGCACAAGTGCTGCCACTGAATGGGTGTGTGTGTGGCCCAATTTTTGGAAAAAAGGGAGACTCCACTTGGAGTAACCCTTGCTTGCAGTGTTTCTAAAAATGATCCAAGATGAACAGATCTGGGATCAGCAAAGACTTTTCTACCTACCCCGGGGCCATCCTGGAGACAGTTAAGGATGGCGTATTTTTGTATGTGCTTGATGCAAATCTACCTGTGAAGTGTACAACTGGGGCACAAGTGCTGCCACTGAAGGGGTGTCTGTGTGGCCCAATTTTTGGAAAAAAGGGAGACTCCGCTTGGAGTAACCCTTGCGGTGTTTTTAAAAATGAGCCAAGATGAACAAGTCATGGTTCAGCAAAGACTTTGCTACCCACCCCGGTGTCATCCTGGGGACAGTTAACGCTTGCGTATTTTTGAATGTGCTTGATGCAAATGTACCTGTCCAGTTTGCAACTGGGGCACAAGTGCTGCCACTGAAGGGGTGTCTGTGTGGCCCAATTGTTGGAAAAAAGGAAGACTCCGCTTTGAGTAACCCTTGCCGTATTTTTAAAAATGAGCAAAGATGAACAAGTCATGGTTTAGCAATGACTTTGCTACCCACCCCGGTGTCATCCTGGGGACTGTTAAGGCTTGCGTATTTTTGAATGTGTTTGATGCAAATCAACCTGTCCAGTTTGCAAGTGGGGCACAAGTGCTGCCACTGAAGTAGTGTCTGTGGGGCCCAATTTTAGGAAAAAAAGGTAAAGTCTGCTTGGAGTCCCCTTGCTGTGTTGTACATGATTTTAGAAGGGCATGCCATGCCTATATCTGTGTCTCCCCCTCTTTTTCCTTGTCCAGCTGTTTAGTTTTCGCATGAGTATTTGTCCTTGTCACTTTCCCATGTGTTTGTGTTTTCTTGGGAGTTGTTTGTCACCTTTTGGACAATTTTGAGGGTGTTTTCCAGGTGTTTTTATGAGTTTGTGATTGCCTCCCATTGTTTCCTATGGGGTTCGAGAGTTCGACGAATAGGTCGACGAACAGCTCGTCGAACGGGGTACCGTTCGACAAACCAAACCGAACTCGAACTCCAGGGGGTGGCTCATCTCTAGTACTGCCCAACCATCAAAGTCCCTTGGCGTAGCCGGAGAAGCAAAGAGACGGTTGTGGAGACGCGTCCTGGTTCATCAAAGGTATTACGAAAGGCCTTCAGGAAGTCCCGGATGTTGCTGGTCACAGGATCTTCCTTCTCCCACAAGGGATTAATCCAAGCCAGTGCTTTGTCCTCTAGATGGGACATCATGAAGGCCACCTTAGCTTGGTCAGAGGCAAAGAGGTGCGGAAGCAACTTGAAGTGTAGCAAGCACTTATTCAAAAATCCCCTGCAGGTCTTGGGGTCCCCGGAATATCGTGGTGGAGAGGCTAGGCAAAGTTTAGAGGACCCAGAGGAAGCCCCCACGGAAGCCGTGGTCTGGGTGGACGGGACGTGGCTGTTGCTTGCAGGGTATGCAGGCGGGTGTCCACTGAAGACATGAAGGCCAGCATGCGAGATTGGGTCTCGTGCTGTCGTACCAGTTCCTGCTGTAATCCGGTCAACTGGGACGCTAGTGCTTTGGCGGAATCCATGGCCTGTTTAAATTGTAATGTCCGAGTGCTGTATTCTCTAGGACATGCACCGGACTCCCCCAGTGAAGCAACCCGGAGCTAACGCCTGTACAGGGACTGTCCGGACACCCCACCAGAGGGCCTAAGTACACGGTAGCCGAGACACTAGGGGCGTAGGATAAGCGTCCTTCAGGGAGATGGTATACGGATATCTCTGAGTACACTGGGATCCGGAAGTAGGACAGATGAAGGAAACCAGGTTCAGGTGCTGGTATGGACAGTAGGCAGGATCCAGGTCCAGGGAGAGGAGAAGGCGGGGATTACCAGGTGAAGTCACGGATCGGGAATGAATCCAGGCTGATGGAGGATGGTGGGTTTCACAGCCGACAGTCACCGGGAGACTTCCTGGCCGATCTGCAGTCAGGACCAGGTAGGAGTGGCAGGACTGGCTCTGCAGAGGAGACAGGGTTAGATGGAGACAAGGCACAAGGGGACCTAAACACCTAGCTAAAGTAACACGTTGAACAGGCGCCGCCCCCATGGAAAGGAAGTCCTAATATACCCTGGACCTGTAATTGGCAATATCCTGTAACCGGGACGCTGGCCCTTTAAGAAGATGTCAGTGACCGCGCGCGCGCCCTAATGCGCATGAGCGAGGCCCGTGTGCCGGAGACCAGAGCAGGAAGTGGTGCAGAAGATGCAGAGGAGCCCGACAGTGTGCCCTGGGTCGCAGAGGAACTCCGGAACCGGCGGACCGGAGGCACGAGGGATGCAGAGAAGGGATAGTGAGCCAAGGAGCCATGGGCAGAAGGACCAGGGACCGGGGCGGTAAGTGAGAGGCGGAGTCAGGGCCCGGGGAGCGTGACAATATTCTAGGTTCTTCAAATTAGCCACCTTTTGCATTGATTACTGCTTTGCACACTCTTGGCATTCTCTTGATGAGCTTCAAGAGGTAGTCACCAGAAATGGTTTTCACTTCACAGGTGTGGCCTGTCGGGTTTAATAAGTGGGTTTCTTGCTTTATAAATGGGGTTAGGACCATCAGTTGTGTTGTGCAGAAGTCTGGTGGATACACAGCTAATAGTCGTACTGAATAGACTGTTAGAATTTGTATTAGGGCAAGAAAAAAGCAGCTAAGTAAAGAAAAACGAGTGGCCATTATTACTTTCAGGAATGAAGGTCAGTCAGTCTGAAAAAATGGGAACACTTTGAAAGTGTGCCCAAGTGCAGTGGCAAAAACCATCAAACGCTACAAAGAAACTGGCTCACATGAGGACCGCCCCAGGAAAGATAGACCAAGAGTCACCTCTGCTGCAGAGGATATGTTTATCCGAGTCACCAGCCTCAGAAATCGCAGGTTAACAGCAGCTCAGATTAGAGACCAGGTCAATGCCACACAGAGTTCTAGCAGCAGACACATCTCTAGAACAACTGTTAAGAGGAGACTTTGTGTAGCAGGCCTTCATGGTAAAATAGCTGCTAGGAAACCACTGCTAAGGACAGGCAACAAGCAGAAGAGACTTGTTTGGGCTAAACAACACAAAGAATGGACATTAGACAAGTGGAAATCTGTGCTTTGGTCTGATGAGTCCAAATTTGAGATCTTTGGATCCAACCACTGTATCTTTCTGCGACGCAGAAAAGGTGAACGGATGGACTGTACATGCCTGGTTCCCACCGTGAAGCATGGAGGAGGAGGTGTGATGGTGTTGAGGTGCTTTGCTTGTGACACTATTGGGGATTTATTCAAAATTGAAGGCATACTGAACCAGCATGGCTACCACAGCATCTTGCAGCCGCATACCATTCCATCCGGTTTGCGTTTAGTTGGACCATCATTTATTTTTCCACAGGACAATGACCCCAAACACACCTCCAGGCTATGTAAGAGCTATTTGACTAAGAAGGAAAGTGATGGGGTGCTACACCAGATAACCTGGCCTCCACCGTCACCAGACTTGAACCCAATCAAGATGGTTTGGGGTGAGCTGGACCGCAGAGTGAAGGCAAAAGGGCCAACAAGTGCTAAGAATCTCTGGGAACTCCTTCAAGACTGTTGGAAGACCATTTCCAGTGACTACCTCTTGAAGCTCATCAAGAGAATGCCAAGAGTGTGCAAAGCAGTAATCAAAGCAAAAGGTGGCTACTTTGAAGAACCTAAAATATAAGACATATTTTCAGTTGCTTCACACTTTTTTGTTAAGTATTTCATTCCACATGTGTTAATTCATAGTTTTGATGTCTTCAATGTGAATCTACAATTTTCAGAGTCATGAAAATAAAGAAAACTCTTTGAATGAGAAGGTGTGTCCAAACTTTTGGTCTGTACTATACGTGAGAAAGCCAAAATCTTTTTGGGAAAGCATTTTGTGGACAGATGAGTCAAAGAACTTTTTGGTAAAGCGCATCATTCTACTGTTTCAGAATGAGGCCTACAAAGAAAAGAAGACAGTACCTACAATCAAATATGGTGGAGGTTCAAAGATGTTACAGGGCTCATGCGCACGTTGCATAATTGCATTCATTTACGCTGCGTATAGCACTGCAGAATAAATGCATGTGTCCTGCGTCCACTGCACAATCTATGAAGATTGTGCATGACACGTGCTTACAATGCTTTTATGAACGCAGCAATTTGGGTGCTAAAATTTTGACCCAAATACGTGTGTTCATAAAATGAGCATGTCAATTATTCCGTGCGCTATGGATGCAGCTCCCACTCTGTCTAAAGTGGGGCAGCAGCCATAGCACATGAAATCGGCTTTTTTTGGACAAAAAAACTGCATCCATTATGCAGTGTTTCTGAAGCGATTTAACGCGCACATGTGCTGTCAAATCGCTGCAGAATATTCAGCAGTTACGTGCGCATGAGCCCATAGATTGTTTTGTGTGCGGGGTGCTGCATGCGTGCCATCTTTTGCAAAGTGTCAACGTTGCTAAGTGCCTGGCAGTTATTTCAATGGCATTGGACTAACATGAATCTTCTCTCTCTTCACACAGGTATATATCTCTGCTTGCTGAAGTGTAATGTCTGCTCTCCTCTGCTGCTGAATTCACTCTCCTGGTATATATCTCTGCTTGCTGAAGTGTAATGTCTGCTCCCCTCTGCTGCTGAATTCACTCTCCTGGTATATATCTCTGCTTGCTGTGACTTATGCTATAGCATTTTTACATTATGTTTAATACTCACTGATGTATGACTGTATCTTCCTCTTTGTAAATCTTATCTGATGGTGGAAGGTGTGAATCTGTGTAGACTAGAGTCCGGGTGGGGGTCAAATGTTCTGTTTCCTTTGATTCCTTAATCATTCCCTGGTGTGATCAGCATTTGTTAATTTTCCTTAACAAGCTGAGCTCCCACAATCCCCCTCACCTACTCCTCTAGTCTGCCCTATATATCTGGGGCTGTTCTAAGGGGTGCACGCGTGCGTGCCATCTTTTGCCAAGTGCCAACGTTGCTAAGTGCCTGGCAGTTATTTCAATGGCAGTTAGTAAGGGCAGGAGTCAGGTAAACTAATCTTTGACACTCTGTTTCCACCATGACTATTATTTCTCTCTCTATCATCCTATGTGCTTTTACTGTCCACTTTCACCGCCCTGTCCTCCCACCATCACCACTCATCCACATCAGCCCCTCTCTCCTCCCTTCTCCTATGTACAGCTCCCAGGCCCTTTTCACCTATCTGAATAACCTCAATCCTTCATGCTCCAGGGTATCACACAAAAAGACATGCCATACGTCCAAAAACCATCTGACCTTTCTCCTTCTACTCCTACTTCTATCAGGTGATATCTCTCCTAATCCCGGTCCACCCCATGCTAACTTTACCCCCTGCTCCACCTCCCATAGAAACCCTGATAATATTATTAACATTCCCTGTACACCCTCACTTCCCTCTTATAATTGTGCTCTCTGGAATCCACGGTCCGTATGTAACAAGCTTCCTTACATCCACAACCTCTTTCTCAATAACTCTCTTAACTTACTAGGCCTCACTGAAACCTGGATTCAGGATTCTGACACTACTTCCCCTGCTGCCATCTCTCACGGTGGTTTACACTTTACCCATTCACCAAGACCTGGAAACAGACATGGTGGTGGAGTTGGCTTACTCCTGTCCCCACAATGCACTTTCCAGGTCATCCCCCCAGCTCCATCACTCTCATTCCCATCCTTTGAGGTTCACACCATCAGGCTCTTCCATCCCCTTCCCCTCAGAGTAGCTGTCATATACCGTCCACCAGGCTCACCCACCCAGTTCCTTGACCACTTTTCAGCCTGGCTGCCACACTTCATGTCCTCTGAATTGCCAACCCTCATCCTAGGAGACTTCAACATCCCCATGAACAGCCCCTCCTCCCCATCTGCATCCCAGCTTCTATCTCTCACCACCTCCGTTGGCCTCTCACAGCTCTCATCCTCTGAGACACATGAAGATGGTAACACCCTTGACCTGGTCTTTTTCCGCTTCTGCTCAATCTCTCACTTTGACAACTCACCTCTTCCCCTCTCTGACCACAACATCCTCTACTTCAAGCTCACAAACCCTCGTCTGCCCCAGCACACTCCCACCTATCACACATTCAGAAACCTACAGGCCATTGACTCTCAAACGCTTACAGACTCTCTACACTTATCACTATCCCCTATCTCCTCACTTCACTTTCCTGTCCTAATCTGGCTGTAAAGCACTACAATGACACACTCAGAAGCACCCTGGACCAACTAGCACCCCTCACCCTCAGAACCTCCAAACACCGAGTAAAACAACCTAGGCTCAAATCACAAACTCGATTTCTCCAGCGATGCTCTAGGAGTGCCGAGCGCCTATGGAGGAAATCCCGCACACCAGAAAACTTCATCCACTACAAGTTCATGTTAAGGACCTACAACTCTTCCCTTCACCTCGCCAAACAGACCTACTTCACCACCCTTACCTCCTCACTAGTAGAGTTGAGCGCGGTTCGCGGTTCAAGGTTCTCCAGTTCGCGGCTCGAGTGTTTTTGGGGGCTGTTCTAGATCGAACTAGAACTCGAGTTTTTTGCTAAAGCTTGATAGTTCTAGATACGTTCGAGAACGGTTCTAGCAGCAAAAAGACAAGCTAATTACTAGCTGGCTTTCCGCTGTAATAGTGTAAGTCTCTCTGTGACTCACACTATTATGAAATTTCAGTGTATAGTGTGTGGGAACAGCGCATTCAGATCACTGCTGTATGGATAATGGCGATCGCCATTTTTTTTTTTCCTTGTCTTCCTTCCCTAAGCGCGCGGGTGTAGTGGGGCGGGCCAGCATGTCAGCCAATCCCAGACACACACACAGCTAAGTGGACTTTTAGCCAGAGAAGCAACGGCTTGTGTGAAAGGATGTCCATGTCACATGTCCCTGCATTATAAAAACGGACATTTTCCTCCAGCACGCAATTATCTGCCTTCTGCGTCCTTGGTGTCAGTCACCGCTGGCGCAGCTCCTATCTCCGATACTGCTGTGTACGCTCTATACAGAGCGCTGTACAGAATAGGGATGAAAGTTTCTATCAGTCCTTTTAAGGGCTAATACCGGCAGGGTACACCAATCTACACCACCTCTCAATTTTTGCTACCACATTGTCAGTGACTAATCTTGTCGCTAATAAAATGAGTGGCAAAAGGACAGATGCTGGTGGAAAAGGGAACAGGCGTGTTGGAAAAGGAAAAAAAGTTTGTGTCCGTGGGGAAGGTGGTAAAGCTACATTAACATCTGCTGAAGATAAGCCATCTTCCAGCAAAAGTAGGATGTCTACTACTTTCTGTGGACAATCCGATGTGCTCCCTTTTTTACGGACCCGAACAACTGTAAGAAAGGTAGATAATGCACAAAAAAAGAACATGCTTGAATGGATCTCAAGTGCTCCAACAAGTGCCCTCTACTCCACCTCAACTACCACATAAAAAAAACCAGTCCTCTTAGTTGTCATCTTAATCACAATTGCTTTCTCCCAGCTATCAAGTCTCCACCCGCCCTGCATAGTCTGGTGTACCAGAGATGGCTGAGTCTGCAGAGCTGTTCAGTCACACTAAACCCTGGGAATCAGAGGTCTGCTCCCAAGCTACAGTGAGTACAGACCAGGAAATGGTCTGCAGTGATGCCCAGAACTTTTGTGACTCAGATTCAGGCCCTGATGACCAAGTTTATGAGCATAATGTAGACCCTCATTCCCAAACTGTAACACCTGTTGGTGGGGACAATGAGGAATATACTGATGACGATGAGACGCAGATACCAGATTGGGATGACAACTTAAATATTCGGTCAGGGCAGGAAGGGCTAGGTCTGAAGGCGAGGGAAGTGCAAACACAACGCTTGATGATGAAGTTCTAGATCCCACTTACTGTCAACCCACAGTCAGGCACTTGGAGAGTTCAACAGAGGCGGTGGAGTAGGATGCAACTGAGGACGAAGTTACCTTGCGCCTTCCTGGACAGAGTCGGAGTACTGGTAGCACGTCTACAACTGCATCCTCAGCCACCACTCTGCCTCTGAGCACAAGTCGAGGTGGCTCTGCAGGTCGCATGTCCTCTAAGCCTTGCCTAGCCTGGTCCTTTTTTGACCTTGCAAAGGATCTCCCAAATCATATGATCTGTAAAATTTGTCGGGAATCTATAAGTAGAGGCAAAAAGCTCACCAGTTTGACAACTTCTTCCATGAATCGTCACATGAATACCAAGCATAATTCCCAGTGGGAAGCTCACAGTGCTGCAATGCGGCCTAGCGTAGCGCGCCAACCACCGCCTGCCCCTTCCTGTGCATCCGAGCGCTGTTCATCTCTCTATTACTGGGGAAACAGCTATCACACCTGGTTTTCCACGTACAGCTCTCTCAGACATCGATAGCACCAACATTGGATGAAGGCAACATCATGTCTACGCCTGCACTTTCCTCACAAACCTGCATTTTTCCAGGGACACCCTACTCACCACGATCTCCACACAGCAGCCAGATCTCTGTCCCTCAGATGTGGACAAATAAAAGGCCATTTCCTCCGACCCATGACAAAGCTAAGAGGTTGACTTTATCCCTCTGTAAGCTCTTGCTGCCTTTCCGCCTGGTGGACACAGAGGATTTTCGAGACCTTATGTCCGTCGCAGTGCCCCAGTACCAGATGCCCAGTTGCCACTACTTCTCCAAGAAAGGTGTGCCTGCGCTACACCAGCATGTCGCACACAACATCACCGCTTCCTTGAGAAACTCTGTGTGTGAACGGGTGCATTTCACCACCGATACTTGGACCAGTAAGCATGGACAGGGGCGTTACATGTCGCTGACTGGGCACTGGCTAACTATGGTGATAGATGGAGAAGGGTCTGCTGAACAAGTCTTGCTGTCCCCAGGACTTGTGCGTAAATCCTCTGTATGTATAAGTTCCTCCAACGCTTCTGCCTCCTCAACCTTCTCTGGGTCCTCCACCTCCGCCCCAAGCCTGCCTGGTCAGGCCACCAGCGTTGTAACTGCGCACAAGGAATCACGCACACCTCCTTACTATGCTGGCAGCAGAGCACAATGGCATCAGGCGGTCTTTAGCTTGAAATGTCTTGGAAATAAGAGTCAGACAGCGGCTGAGTTGTGGTCAGCTCTGCTGTCCGAGTTTCATAAATGGTTGTCTCCACTCAACCTGCAGCCAGGTAAGACCGTGTGCGACAATGCTGCAAACCTGGGTGCGGCCCTTCGCCTGGGCAAGGTGACACACGTGCCTTGTATGGCTAACGTGTTGAACCTTGTTATCCAGCAATGTTTAATACACTATCCCAGTCTAGATGGCCTTCTGAACAGGGCACGAAAACTGTCTGCTCACTTCCGCTGTTCAACCGCCGCAGCTGACCGACTTGCATCGCTCCAGAAGTCTTTCGGCCTGCCGGTTCATCGCCTGAAATGCGATGTGCCGACACGCTGGAATTCGACTCTCCACATGTTACAGCGACTGTGGCCGCACCGCCGAGCCCTGGTGCAATACCTTGGTCACATTTCAGTTGAAAAAGGTTGGGGGGAGATGTCAGAGGAAGAAAGAATGGTTAGCACCTCTATGCCACAAACACAGCAAGGACTTGGTCCGCATGGATGTGCAAGACACATGAGCGCCGTCTTGCTGCACTACCTACAACATAACCCTCGGATTGAAAAAATTAGAAGTTATGATGACTACTGGGTTGCCACACTATTAGATCCCCAGTACAAGTCCAAATTTTGTGAATTAATTCCAGCCATAGAAAGGGACGCATGTATGTAGGAGTATCAGCAGAAGCTGTTACTCAATCTTAGCTCGGCTTTTCCACCAAACCCCAGTGGTGCACGGAGTGAATCTCCCAGTTGTAACTCGACAGACATGGGACAATCTCGTCATCAACAGTCTAACCGTACCAGCAGCACCGTATCTGGTGCTGGTAACAGCAATTTTATTGAATCGTTTCATAATTTTTTTAGACCATCCTTTGCAAGGCCACCAGAGACAACAAGTCTGACACATAGTCAACGGCTGCAGAGGATGATACAGGAGTATCTCCAAATGAACATCGATGCAATGATTTTGCAACTGGAGCCTTGCTCATTTTGGGCATCAAATCTTGAAAAAATGTCCTGAGCTCGCCACTTATGCCTTGGAGATCTTGTCGTGTCCAGCTGCCAGTGTTATCTCTGAACGTGTCTTCAGTGCTGCTGGGTGTGTGCTGGCAGATAAGCGCACGCGTCTGTCCAGTGACAATGTGGACAGACTAACGTTCATCAAAATGAACAAGTCATGGATCCGCAAGGACTTTACTACACCTGTGACATCCTGGGGAGAGTAAATGCTTGTGTATTTGAAATGTGCTTGATGCAAATGTACCTGTCAAGTTTGCAACTGGGGCACAAGTGCTGCCACTGAATGGGTGTGTGTGTGGCCCAATTTTTGGAAAAAAGGGAGACTCCGCTTGGAGTAACCCTTGCTTGCAGTGTTTCTAAAAATGATCCAAGATGAACAGATCTGGGATCAGCAAAGACTTTTCTACCTACCCCGGGGCCATCCTGGAGACAGTTAAGGATGGCGTATTTTTGTATGTGCTTGATGCAAATCTACCTGTGAAGTGTACAACTGGGGCACAAGTGCTGCCACTGAAGGGGTGTCTGTGTGGCCCAATTTTTGGAAAAAAGGGAGACTCCGCTTGGAGTAACCCTTGCGGTGTTTTTAAAAATGAGCCAAGATGAACAAGTCATGGTTCAGCAAAGACTTTGCTACCCACCCCGGTGTCATCCTGGGGACAGTTAACGCTTGCGTATTTTTGAATGTGCTTGATGCAAATGTACCTGTCCAGTTTGCAACTGGGGCACAAGTGCTGCCACTGAAGGGGTGTCTGTGTGGCCCAATTGTTGGAAAAAAGGAAGACTCCGCTTTGAGTAACCCTTGCCGTATTTTTAAAAATGAGCAAAGATGAACAAGTCATGGTTTAGCAATGACTTTGCTACCCACCCCGGTGTCATCCTGGGGACTGTTAAGGCTTGCGTATTTTTGAATGTGTTTGATGCAAATCAACCTGTCCAGTTTGCAACTGGGGCACAAGTGCTGCCACTGAAGTAGTGTCTGTGGGGCCCAATTTTAGGAAAAAAAGGTAAAGTCTGCTTGGAGTCCCCTTGCTGTGTTGTACATGATTTTAGAAGGGCATGCTATGCCTATATCTGTGTCTCCCCCTCTTTTTCCTTGTCCAGCTGTTTAGTTTTCGCATGAGTATTTGTCCTTGTCACTTTCCCATGTGTTTGTGTTTTCTTGGGAGTTGTTTGTCACCTTTTGGACAATTTTGAGGGTGTTTTCCAGGTGTTTTTATGAGTTTGTGATTGCCTCCCATTGTTTCCTATGGGGTTCGAGAGTTCGACGAATAGGTCGACGAACAGCTCGTCGAACGGGGTACTGTTCGACAAACCAAACCAAACCGAACTCGAACTCCAGGGGGTGGCTCATCTCTAGTACTGACCAACCATCAAAGTCCCTTGGCGTAGCCGGAGAAGCAAAGAGACGGTTGTGGAGGCGCGTCCTGGTTCATCAAAGGTATTACGAAAGGCCTTCAGGAAGTCCCGGATGTTGCTGGTCACAGGATCTTCCTTCTCCCACAAGGGATTAATCCAAGCCAGTGTTTTGCCCTCTAGATGGGACATCAAGAAGGCCATCTTAGCTTGGTCAGAGGCAAAGAGGTGCGGTAGCAACTTGAAGTGTAGCAAGCACTTATTCAAAAATCCCCTGCAGGTCTTGGGGTCCCTGGAATATCGTGGTGGAGAGGCTAGGCAAAGTTTAGAGACCCCAGAGGAAGCCTCCATGGAAGCCGTGGTCTGGGTGGACGGGACGTGGCTGTTGCTTGCAGGGTATGCAGGCGGGTGTCCACTGAAGACATGAAGGCCAGCATGCGAGATTGGGTCTCGTGCTGTCGTACCAGTTCCTGCTGTAATCCGGTCAACTGTGACGCTAGTGCTTTGGCGGAATCCATGGCCTGTTTAAATTGTAATGTCCGAGTGCTGTATTCTCTAGGACATGCACCGGACTCCCCCAGTGAAGCAACCCGGAGCTAACCCCTGTACAGGGACTGTCCGGACACCCCACCAGAGGGCCTAAGTACACGATAGCCGAGACACTAGGGGCATAGGATAAGCGTCCTTCAGGGAGATGGTATACGGATATCTCTGAGTCCACTGGGATCCGGAAGTAGGGCAGATGAAGGAAACCAGGTTCAGGTGCTGGTATGGACAGTAGGCAGGATCCAGGTCCAGGGAGAGGAGAAGGCGGGGATTACCAGGTGAAGTCACGGATCGGGAATGAATCCAGGCTGATGGAGGATAATGGGTTTCACAGTCGACAGTCACCGGGAGACTTCCTGGCCGATCTGCAGTCAGGACCAGGTAGGAGTGGCAGGACTGGCTCTGCAGAGGAGACAGGGTTAGATGGAGACAAGGCACAAGGGGACCTAAACACCTAGCTAAAGTAACACGTTGAACAGGCGCCGCCCCCATGGAAAGGAAGTCCTAATATACCCTGGACCTGTAATTGGCAATATCCTGTAACCGGGATGCTGGCCCTTTAAGAAGATGTCAGTGACCGCGCGCGCGCCCTAATGCGCATGAGCGAGGCCCGTGTGCCGGAGACCAGAGCAGGAAGTGGTGCAGAAGATGCAGAGGAGCCCGACAGTGTGCCCTGGGTCGCAGAGGAACTCCGGAACCGGCGGACCGGAGGCACGAGGGATGCAGAGAAGGGATAGTGAGCCAAGGAGCCATGGGCAGAAGAACCAGGGACCGGGGCGGTAAGTGAGAGGCGGAGTCGGGGCCCGGGGAGCGTGACAATATTCTAGGTTCTTCAAATTAGCCACCTTTTGCATTGATTACTGCTTTGCACACTCTTGGCATTCTCTTGATGAGCTTCAAGAGGTAGTCACCAGAAATGGTTTTCACTTCACAGGTGTGGCCTGTCGGGTTTAATAAGTGGGTTTCTTGCCTTATAAATGGGGTTAGGACCATCAGTTGTGTTGTGCAGAAGTCTAGTGGATACACAGCTAATAGTCGTACTGAATAGACTGTTAGAATTTGTATTAGGGCAAGAAAAAAGCAGCTAAGTAAAGAAAAACGAGTGGCCATTATTACTTTCAGAAATGAAGGTCAGTCAGTCTGAAAAAATGGGAACACTTTGAAAGTGTGCCCAAGTGCAGTGGCAAAAACCATCAAACGCTACAAAGAAACTGGCTCACATGAGGACCGCCCCAGGAAAGAAAGACCAAGAGTCACCTCTACTGCAGAGGATATGTTTATCCGAGTCACCAGCCTCAGAAATCGCAGGTTAACAGCAGCTCAGATTAGAGACCAGGTCAATGCCACACAGAGTTCTAGCAGCAGACACATCTCTAGAACAACTGTTAAGAGGAGACTTTGTGTAGCAGGCCTTCATGGTAAAATAGCTGCTAGGAAACCACTGCTAAGGACAGGCAACAAGCAGAAGAGACTTGTTTGGGCTAAACAACACAAGGAATGGACATTAGACAAGTGGAAATCTGTGCTTTGGTCTGATGAGTCCAAATTTGAGATCTTTGGATCCAACCACTGTATCTTTCTGCGACGCAGAAAAGGTGAACGGATGGACTTTACATGCCTGGTTCCCACCGTGAAGCATGGAGGAGGAGGTGTGATGGTGTTGAGGTGCTTTGCTTGTGACACTGTTGGGGATTTATTCAAAATTGAAGGCATACTGAACCAGCATGGCTACCACAGCATCTTGCAGCGGCATACCATTCCATCCGGTTTGCGTTTAGTTGGACCATCATTTATTTTTCCACAGGACAATGACCCCAAACACACCTCCAGGCTATGTAAGAGCTATTTGACTAAGAAGGAAAGTGATGGGGTGCTACACCAGATAACCTGGCCTCCACCGTCACCAGACTTGAACCCAATCAAGATGGTTTGGGGTGAGCTGGACCGCAGAGTGAAGGCAAAAGGGCCAACAAGTGCTAAGAATCTCTGGGAACTCCTTCAAGACTGTTGGAAGACCATTTCCAGTGACTACCTCTTGAAGCTCATCAAGAGAATGCCAAGAGTGTGCAAAGCAGTAATCAAAGCAAAAGGTGGCTACTTTGAAGAACCTAAAATATAAGACATATTTTCAGTTGCTTCACACTTTTTTGTTAAGTATTTCATTCCACATGTGTTAATTCATAGTTTTGATGTCTTCAATGTGAATCTACAATTTTCAGAGTCATGAAAATAAAGAAAACTCTTTGAATGAGAAGGTGTGTCCATACTTTTGGTCTGTACTATACGTGAGAAAGCCAAAATCTTTTTGGGAAAGCATTTTGTGGACAGATGAGTCAAAGAACTTTTTGGTAAAGCGCATCATTCTACTGTTTCAGAATGAGGCCTACAAAGAAAAGAAGACAGTACCTACAATCAAATATGGTGGAGGTTCAAAGATGTTACAGGGCTCATGCGCACGTTGCATAATTGCATTCATTTACGCTGCGTATAGCACTGCAGAATAAATGCATGTGTCCTGCGTCCACTGCACAATCTATGAAGATTGTGCATGACACGTGCTTACAATGCTTTTATGAACGCAGCAATTTGGGTGCTAAAATTTTGACCCAAATACGTGTGTTCATAAAATGAGCATGTCAATTATTCCGTGCGCTATGGATGCAGCTCCCACTCTGTCTAAAGTGGGGCAGCAGCCATAGCACATGAAATCGGCTTTTTTTGGACAAAAAAACTGCATCCATTATGCAGTGTTTCTGAAGCGATTTAACGCTCACATGTGCTGTCAAATCGCTGCAGAATATTCAGCAGTTACGTGCGCATGAGCCCATAGATTGTTTTGTGTGCGGGGTGCTGCATGCGTGCCATCTTTTGCAAAGTGTCAACGTTGCTAAGTGCCTGGCAGTTATTTCAATGGCATTGGACTAACATGAATCTTCTCTCTCTTCACACAGGTATATATCTCTGCTTGCTGAAGTGTAATGTCTGCTCCCCTCTGCTGCTGAATTCACTCTCCTGGTATATATCTCTGCTTGCTGAAGTGTAATGTCTGCTCCCCTCTGCTGCTGAATTCACTCTCCTGGTATATATCTCTGCTTGCTGAAGTGTAATGTCTGCTCCCCTCTGCTGCTGAATTCACTCTACTAGTATATATCTCTGCTTGCTGAAGTGTAATGTCTGCTCCCCTCTGCTGCTGAATTCACTCTCCTGGTATATATCTCTGCTTGCTGAAGTGTAATGTCTGCTCCCCTCTGCTGCTGAATTCACTCTCCTGGTATATATCTCTGCTTGCTGTGACTTATGCTATATCATTTTTACATTATGTTTAATACTCACTGATGTATGACTGTATCTTCCTCTTTGTAAATCTTATCTGATGGTGGAAGGTGTGAATCTGTGTAGACTAGAGTCCGGGTGGGGGTCAAATGTTCTGTTTCCTTTGATTCCTTAATCATTCCCTGGTGTGATCAGCATTTGTTAATTTTCCTTAACAAGCTGAGCTCCCACAATCCCCCTCACCTACTCCTCTAGTCTGCCCTATATATCTGGGGCTGTTCTAAGGGGTGCACGCGTGCGTGCCATCTTTTGCCAAGTGCCAACGTTGCTAAGTGCCTGGCAGTTATTTCAATGGCAGTTAGTAAGGGCAGGAGTCAGGTAAACTAATCTTTGACACTCTGTTTCCACCATGACTATTATTTCTCTCTCTATCATCCTATGTGCTTTTACTGTCCACTTTCACCGCCCTGTCCTCCCACCATCACCACTCATCCACATCAGCCCCTCTCTCCTCCCTTCTCCTATGTACAGCTCCCAGGCCCTTTTCACCTATCTGAATAACCTCAATCCTTCATGCTCCAGGGTATCACACAAAAAGACATGCCATACGTCCAAAAACCATCTGACCTTTCTCCTTCTACTCCTACTTCTATCAGGTGATATCTCTCCTAATCCCGGTCCACCTCATGCTAACTTTACCCCCTGCTCCACCTCCCATAGAAACCATGATAATATTATTAACATTCCCTGTACACCCTCACTTCCCTCTTATAATTGTGCTCTCTGGAATCCACGGTCCGTATGTAACAAGCTTCCTTACATCCACAACCTCTTTCTCAATAACTCTCTTAACTTACTAGGCCTCACTGAAACCTGGATTCAGGATTCTGACACTACTTCCCCTGCTGCCATCTCTCACGGTGGTTTACACTTTACCCATTCACCAAGACCTGGAAACAGACATGGTGGTGGAGTCGGCTTACTCCTGTCCCCACAATGCACTTTCCAGGTCATCCCCCCAGCTCCATCACTCTCATTCCCATCCTTTGAGGTTCACACCATCAGGCTCTTCCATCCCCTTCCCCTCAGAGTAGCTGTCATATACCGTCCACCAGGCTCACCAACCCAGTTCCTTGACCACTTTTCAGCCTGGGTGCCACACTTCATGTCCTCTGAATTGCCAACCCTCATCCTAGGAGACTTCAACATCCCCATGAACAGCCCCTCCTCCCCATCTGCATCCCAGCTTCTATCTCTCACCACCTCCGTTGGCCTCTCACAGCTCTCATCCTCTGAGACACATGAAGATGGTAACACCCTTGACCTGGTCTTTTTCCGCTTCTGCTCAATCTCTCACTTTGACAACTCACCTCTTCCCCTCTCTGACCACAACATCCTCTACTTCAAGCTCACAAACCCTCGTCTGCCCCAGCACACTCCCACCTATCACACATTCAGAAACCTACAGGCCATTGACTCTCAAACGCTTACAGACTCTCTACACTTATCACTATCCCCTATCTCCTCACTTTCCTGTCCTAATCTGGCTGTAAAGCACTACAATGACACACTCAGAAGCACCCTGGACCAACTAGCACCCCTCACCCTCAGAACCTCCAAACACCGAGTAAAACAACCTTGGCTCAAATCACAAACTCGATTTCTCCAGCGATGCTCTAGGAGTGCCGAGCGCCTATGGAGGAAATCCCGCACACCAGAAAACTTCATCCACTACAAGTTCATGTTAAGGACCTACAACTCTTCCCTTCACCTCGCCAAACAGACCTACTTCACCACCCTTACCTCCTCACTAGTAGAGTTGAGCGCGGTTCGCGGTTCAAGGTTCTCCAGTTCGCGGCTCGAGTGTTTTTGGGGGCTGTTCTAGATCGAACTAGAACTCGAGTTTTTTGCTAAAGCTTGATAGTTCTAGATACGTTCGAGAACGGTTCTAGCAGCAAAAAGACAAGCTAATTACTAGCTGGCTTTCCGCTGTAATAGTGTAAGTCTCTCTGTGACTCACACTATTATGAAATTTCAGTGTATAGTGTGTGGGAACAGCGCATTCAGATCACTGCTGTATGGATAATGGCGATCGCCATTTTTTTTTTCCTTGTCTTCCTTCCCTAAGCGCGCACGTGTAGTGGGGCGGGCCAGCATGTCAGCCAATCACTGACACACACACAGCTAAGTGGACTTTTAGCCAGAGAAGCAACGGCATGTGTGATAGGATGTCCATGTCACATGTCCCTGCATTATAAAAACGGACATTTTCCTCCAGCACGCAATTATCTGCCTTCTGCATCCTTGGTGTCAGTCACCGCTGGCGCAGCTCCTATCTTCGATACTGCTGTGTACGCTCTATACAGAGCGCTGTACAGAATAGGGATGAAAGTTTCTATCAGTCCTTTTAAGGGCTAATACCGGTAGGGTCAGAGCCATAGGTGACAGGTCTGTGAAAACAGAGTTTAACAGCGTCTGTGTAGCTAAGGTCAGGGATTTCCTCGCTGCATTTCCCCATTAGGAGGGATAGAAAGGCAGGCTTCCTTTCCTCTACCCACAGACCCACAACCCTGCCACTGTACCCTCCTGCCCTTTGCACACTCAAACTCATTGTTACTAAGCCATTATACTAGCAAACACTGAGTGAACTTAGGGGCATCCTAAAAGTGGCTGCTTGACTTCTGTATTGTCCCACTAGTGCAAAGATATTTGCAGCACGTCTGCCTGCATTGCACACTCAAACTCATTGTTACTAAGCCATTATACTAGCAAACACTGAGTGAACTTAGTGGCATCATAAAAGTGGCTGTTGGACTTCTGTATTGTCCCACTAGTGCAAAGATATTTGCAGCACGTCTGCCTGCATTGCACACTCAAACTCATTGTTGCTAAGCCATTATACTAGCAAACACTGAGTAAACTTAGTGGCATCCTAAAAGTGGCTGTTGGACTTCTGTATTGTCCCACTAGTGCAAAGATATTTGCAGCACGTCTGCCTGCATTGCACACTCAAACTCATTGTTACTAAACCATTATACTAGCAAACACTAAGTGAACTTAGTGGCATCCTAAAAGTGGCTGTTGGACTTCTGTATTGTCCCACTAGTGCAAAGATATTTGCAGCACGTCTACCTGCATTGCACACTCAAACTCATTGTTACTAAGCCATTATACTAGCAAACACTGAGTAAACTTAGTGGCATCCTAAAAGTGGCTGTTAGACTTCCATTAGTGTCCCACTGGTGCAAATCTATGAGTATCACCTCTGCATTGCACACTCAAACTCATTGTTACTAAGCCATTATACTAGCAAACATTGAGTGAACTTAGTGGCATCCTAAACGTGGCTGTTGGACTTCTGTATTGTCACACTAATGCAAAGATATTTGCAGCACGTCTGCCTGCATTGCACAACCAAACTCATTATTACTAAGCCATTATACTAGCAAACACTGAGTGAACTTAGTGGCATCCTAAACGTGGCTGTTGGACTTCTGTATTGTCCCACTAGTGCAAAGATATTTGCAGCACGTCTGCCTGCATTGCACACTCAAACTCATTGTTACTAAGCCAGTATACTAGCAAACACTGAGTGAACTTAGTGGCATCCTAAAAGTGGCTGTTGAACTTCTGTATTGTCCCACTAGTGCATAGATATTTGCAGCACGTCTACCTGCATTGCACACTCAAACTCATTGTTACTAAGCCATTATACTAGCAAACACTGATTGAACTTAGTGGCATCCTAAAAGTGGCTGTTGGACTTCCATTAGTGTCCCACTGGTGCAAATCTATGTGCATCACCTCTGCATTGCACACTCAAACTCATTGTTACTAAGCCATTATACTAGCAAATACTGAGTGAACTTAGTGGCATCCTAAACGTGGATGTTGGACTTCTGTATTGTCACACTACTGCAAAGATATTTGCAGCACGTCTGCCTGCATTGCACACTCAAACTCATTGTTACTAAGCCATTATACTAGCAAGCACTGAGTGAACTTAGTGGCATCCCAAACGTGGCTGTTGGACTTCTGTTTTGTCACACTACTGCAAAGATATTTGCAGCACGTCTGCCTGCATTGCACACTCAAACTCATTGTTACTAAGCCATTATACTAGCAAACACTGAGTGAACTTAGTGGCAACCTAAACGTGGCTGCTTGACTTCTGTATTGTCCCACTAGTGCAAAGATATTTGCAGCACGTCTACCTGCATTGCACACTCAAACTCATTGTTACTAAGCCATTATACTAGCAAACACTGATTGAACTTAATGGCATCCTAAAAGTGGCTGCTGGACTTCTGTATTGTCCCACTAGTGCAAAGATATTTGCAGCACGTCTGCCTGCATTGCACACTCAAACTCATTGTTACTAAGCCATTATACTAGCAAACACTGAGTGAACTTAGTGGCATCCTATAACTGGCTGTTGGACTTCTGTATTGTCCCACTAGTGCAAAGATATTTGCAGCACGTCTGTCTGCATTGCACACTCAAACACATTGTTACTAAGCCATTATACTAGCAAACACTGAGTGAACTTAGTGGCATCCTAAATGTGGCTGTTGGACTTCTGTTTTGTTCCACTAGTACAAAGATATTTGCAGCACATCTGCCTGCATTGCACACTCAAACTCATTGTTACTAAACCATTATACTAGCAAACACTGAGTGAACTTAGTGGCATCCTAAAAGTGGCTGTTGGACTTCCGTATTGTCCCACTAGTGCAAAGATATTTGCAGCACATCTGCCTGCATTGCACACTCAAACTCATTGTTACTAAACCATTATACTAGCAAACACTAAGTGAACTTAGTGGCATCCTAAACGTTGGCTGTTGGACTTCTGTATTGTCCCACTAGTGCAAAGATATTTGCAGCACGTCTACCTGCATTGCACACTCAAGCTCATTGTTACTAAGCCATTATACTAGCAAACACTGAGTAAACTTAGTGGCATCCTAAAAGTGGCTGTTAGACTTCCATTAGTGTCCCACTGGTGCAAATCTATGTGTATCACCTCTGCATTGCACACTCAAACTCATTGTTACTAAGCCATTATACTAGCAAACAGTGAGTGAACTTAGTGGCATCCTAAAAGTGGCTGTTGGACTTCTGTATTGTCCCACTAGTGCAAAGATATTTGCAGCACGTCTGCCTGCATTGCACACTCATACTCGTTGTGACTGAGGCATTATACTAGCAAACACTTAGTGAACTTAGTGGCATCCTAAACGTGGCTGTTGGACTTCTGTATTGTCCCACTAGTTCAAAGATATTTGCAGCACGTCTACCTGCATTGCACACTCAAACTCATTGTTACTAAGCCAGTATACTAGCAAACACTGAGTGAACTTAGTGGCATCCTAAACGTGGCTGTTGGACTTCTTATTGTCCCTTTAGTGCAAAGATATTTGCAGCATGTCTACCTGCATTGCACACTCAAACTCATTGTTACTAAGCCATTATACTAGCAAACACTGAGTGACCTTAGTGGCATCCTAAAAGTGGCTGTTGAACTTCTGTATTGTCCCACTAGTGCATAGATATTTGCAGCACGTCTACCTGCATTGCACACTCAAACTCATTGTTACTAAGCCATTATACTAGCAAACACTGATTGAACTTAGTGGCATCCTAAAAGTGGCTGTTGGACTTCTGTATTGACCCACTAGTGCAAAGATATT
The DNA here is from genome assembly GCF_048569485.1 of Anomaloglossus baeobatrachus. NCBI lineage: Eukaryota > Metazoa > Chordata > Amphibia > Anura > Aromobatidae > Anomaloglossus > Anomaloglossus baeobatrachus. Next base: position 202,411,169 of record NC_134357.1, on the reverse strand, counting down.
TGCAGCACGTCTGCCTGCATTGCACACTCAAACTCATTGTTACTAAGCCATTATACTAGCAAACACTGAGTAAACTTAGTGGCATCCTAAAAGTGGCTGTTGGACTTCCATTAGTGTCCCACTGGTGCAAATCTATGTGCATCACCTCTGCATTGCACACTCAAACTCATTGTTACTAAGCCATTATACTAGCAAACATTGAGTGAACTTAGTGGCATCCTAAAATTGGCTGATGGACTTCTGTATTGTCCCACTAGTGCAAAGATATTTGCAGCACGTCTGCCTGCATTGCACACTCAAACTTATTGTTACTAAGCCATTATACTAGCAAACACTGAGTGAACTTAGTGGCATCCTAAAAGTGGCTGTTGGACTTCTGTATTGTCCCACTAGTGCAAAGATATTTGCAGCACGTGTGCCTGCATTGCACACTCAAACTCATTGTTACTAAGCCATTATACTAGCAAACACTGAGTGAACTTAGTGGCATCCTAAACGTGGCTGTTGGACTTCTGTATTGTCACACTACTGCAAAGATATTTGCAGCACGTCTACCTGCATTGCACACTCAAACTCATTGTTACTAAGCCATTATACTAGCAAACACTGATTTAACTTAATGGCATCCTAAAAGTGGCTGCTGGACTTCTGTATTGTCCCACTAGTGCAAAGATATTTGCAGCACGTCTGCCTGCATTGCACACTCAAACTCATTGTTACTAAGCCAATACACTAGCAAACACTGAGTGAACTTAGTGGCATCCTAATACTGGCTGTTGGACTTCGGTATTGTCCCACTAGTGCAAAGATATTTGCAGCACGTCTTTCTGCATTGCACACTCAAACTCATTGTTACTAAGCCATTATACTAGCAAACACTGAGTGAACTTAGTGGCATCCTAAACGTGGCTGTTGAACTTTTGTATTGTCCCACTAGTGCAAAGATATTTGCAGCACGTCTACCTGCATAGCACACTCAAACTCATTGTTACTAAGTCATTATACTAGCAAACACTGAGTGAACTTAGTGGCATCCTAAACGTGGCTGTTGGACTTCTGTATTGTCCCACTAGTGCAAAGATATTTGCAGCACGTCTGCCTGCATTGCACACTCAAACTCATTGTTACTAAGCCATTATACTAGCTAAAATGAGTGAACTTAGTGGCATCCTAAAAGTGGCTGTTGGACTTCTGTATTGTCCCACTAGTGCAAAGATATTTGCAGCACATCTGCCTGTATTGCACACTCAAACTCATTGTTACTAAGCCATTATACTAGAAAACAGTGAGTGAACTTAGTGGCATCCTAAAAGTGGCTGTTGGACTTCTGTATTGTCCCACTAGTGCAAAGATATTTACAGCACGTCTACCTGCATTGCACACTTAAACTTATTGTTACTAAGCCATTATACTAGCAAACACAGAGTAAACTTAGTGGCATCCTAAAAGTGGCTGTTGGACTCCATTAGTGTCCCACTGGTGCAAATCTATGTGCATCACCTCTGCATTGCACACTCAAACTCATTGTTACTAAGCCATTATATTACCAAACACTGAGTGAACTTAGTGGCATCCTAAAAGTGGCTGTTGAACTTCTGTATTGTCCTACTAGTGTAAAGATATTTGCAGCACGTCTGCCTGCATTGCACACTCAAACTCATTGTTACTAAGCCATTATACTAGCAAACAATGAGTGAACTTAGTGGCATCCTAAAAGTGGCTGTTGGACTTCTGTATTGTCCCACTAGTGCAAAGATATTTGCAGCACGTCTGCCTGCATTGCACACTCAAACTCATTGTTGCTAAGCAATTATACTAGCAAACACTGAGTGAACTTAGTGGCATCCTAAACGTGGCTGTTGGACTTCCGTATTGTCCCACTAGTGAAAAGATATTTGCAGCACGTCTGCCTGCATTGCACACTCAAACTCATTGTTACTAAGCCATTATACTAGCAATCAATGAGTGAACTTAGTGGCATCCTAAAAGTGGCTGTTGGACTTCTGTATTGTCCCACTAGTGCAAAGATATTTGCAGCACGTCTACCTGCATAGCACACTCAAACTCATTGTTACTAAGTCATTATACTAGCAAACACTGAGTGAACTTAGTGGCATCCTAAACATGGCTGTTGGACTTCTGTATTGTCCCACTAGTGCAAAGATATTTGCAGCACGTCTGCATGCATTGCACACTCAAACTCATTGTTACTAAGCCATTACACTAGCAAACACTGAGTGAACTTAGTGTCATCCTAAAACTGGCTGTTGAACTTCTGTATTGTCCCACTAGTGCAAAGATATTTGCAACACGTCTGTCTGCATTGCACACTCAAACTCATTGTTACTAAGCCATTATACTAACAAACACTGAGTGAACTTAGTGGCATCCTAAACTTGGCTGTTGAATTTTGTATTGTCCCACTAGTGCAAAGATATTTGCAGCACGTCTACCTGCATTGCACACTCAAACTCATTGTTACTAAACCATTATACTAGCAAACACTAAGTGAACTTAGTGGCATCCTAAAAGTGGCTGTTGGACTTCTGTATTGTCCCACTAGTGCAAAGATATTTGCAGCACATCTGCCTGCATTGTACACTCAAACTCATTGTTACTAAACCATTATACTAGCAAACAATAAGTGAACTTAGTGGCATCCTAAACGTGGCTGTTGGACTTCTGTATTGTCCCACTAGTGCAAAGATATTTGCAGCACGTCTACCTGCATAGCACACTCAAACTCATTGTTACTAAGTCATTATACTAGCAAACACTGAGTGAACTTAGTGGCATCCTAAAAGTGGCTGTTGGACTTCTGTATTGTCCCACTAGTGCAAAGATATTTGCAGCACGTCTGCCTGTATTGCACACTCAAACTCATTGTTACTAAGCCATTATACTAGAAAACAGTGAGTGAACTTAGTGGCATCCTAAAAGTGGCTGTTGGACTTCTGTATTGTCCCACTAGTGCAAAGATATTTACAGCACGTCTACCTGCATTGCACACTTAAACTCATTGTTACTAAGCCATTATACTAGCAAACACAGAGTAAACTTAGTGGCATCCTAAAAGTGGCTGTTGGACTCCATTAGTGTCCCACTGGTGCAAATCTATGTGCATCACCTCTGCATTGCACACTCAAACTCATTGTTACTAAGCCATTATACTACCAAACACTGAGTGAACTTAGTGGCATCCTAAAAGTGGCTGTTGAACTTCTGTATTGTCCTACTAGTGTAAAGATATTTGCAGCACGTCTGCCTGCATTGCACACTCAAACTCATTGTTACTAAGCCATTATACTAGCAAACACTGAGTGAACTTAGTGGCATCCTAAAAGTGGTTGTTGGACTTCTGTATTGTCCCACTAGTGCAAAGATATTTGCAGCACGTCTACCTGCATTGCACACTTAAACTCATTGTTACTAAGCCATTATACTAGCAAACAATGAGTGAACTTAGTGGCATCCTAAAAGTGGCTGTTGGACTTCTGTATTGCCCCACTAGTGCAAAGATATTAACAGCGCGTCCACCTGCATTGCACACTTAAACTCATTGTTACTAAGCCATTATACTAGCAAACACAGAGTAAACTTAGTGGCATCCCAAAAGTGGCTGTTGGACTCCATTAGTGTCCCACTGGTGCAAATCTATGTGCATCACCTCTGCATTGCACACTCAAACTCATTGTTACTAAGCCATTATACTACCAAACACTGAGTGAACTTAGTGGCATCCTAAAAGTGGCTGTTGAACTTCTGTATTGTCCTACTAGTGTAAAGATATATGCAGCACGTCTGCCTGCATTGCACACTCAAACTGATTGTTACTAAGCCATTATACTAGCAAATACTGAGTGAACTTTGTGGAATCCTAAAAGTGGTTGTTGGACTTCTGTATTGTCCCACTAGTGCAAAGATATTTGCAGCACGTCTACCTGCATAGCACACTCAAACTCATTGTTACTAAGTCATTATACTAGCAAACACTGAGTGAACTTAGTGGCATCCTAAACGTGGCTGTTGGACTTCTGTATTGTTCCACTAGTGCAAAGATATTTGCAGCACGTCTGCATGCATTGCACACTCAAACTCATTGTTACTAAGCCATTATACTAGCAAACACTGAGTAAACTTAGTGGCATCCTAAAAGTGGCTGTTGGACTTCTGTATTGTCCCACTAGTGCAAAGATATTTGCAGCACGTCTGCCTGCATTGCACACTCAAACTCATTGTTATTAAGCCATTATACTAGAAAACAGTGATTGAACTTAGTGGCATCCTAAAAGTGGCTTTTGGACTTCTGTATTGTCCTACTAGTGCAAAGATATTTGCAGCACGTCTACCTGCATTGCACACTTAAACTCATTGTTACTAAGCCATTATACTAGCAAACACTGAGTAAACTTAGTGGCATCCTAAAAGTGGCGGTTGGAATCCATTAGTGTCCCACTGGTGCAATCTATGTGCATCACCTCTGCATTGCACACTCAAACTCATTGTTACTAAGCCATTATACTAGCAAACACTGAGTGAACTTAGTGGCATCCTAAACGTGGCTGTTGGACTTCTGTATTGTCCCATTAGTGCAAAGATATTTGCAGCACGTCTGCATGCATTGCACACTCAAACTCATTGTTACTAAGCCATTATACTAGCAAACAATGAGTGAACTTAGTGGCATCCTAAAAGTGGCTGTTGAACTTCTGTATTGTCCTACTAGTGTAAAGAAATATGCAGCACGTCTGCCTGCATTGCACACTCAAACTCATTGTTACTAAGCCATTATACTAGCAAACACTGAGTGAACTTTGTGGTATCCTAAAAGTGGTTGTTGGACTTCTGTATTGTCCCACTAGTGCAAAGATATTTGCAGCACGTCTACCTGCATTGCACACTCAAACTCATTGTTACTAAGCCATTATACTAGCAAACACTGAGTGAACTTAGTGGCATCCTAAAAGTGGCTGTTGGACTTCTGTATTGTCCCACTAGTGCAAAGATATTTGCAGCACGTCTGCCTGCATTGCACACTCAAACTCATTGTTACTAAGCCATTATACTAGCAAACAATGAGTGAACTTAGTGGCATCTTAAAAGTGGCTGTTGGACATCTGTATTGTCCCACTAGTGCAAAGATATTTGCAGCACGTCTACCTGCATAGCACACTCAAACTCATTGTTACTAAGTCATTATACTAGCAAACACTGAGTGAACTTAGTGGCATCCTAAACGTGGCTGTTGGACTTCTGTATTGTCCCACTAGTGCAAAGATATTTGCAGCACGTCTGCATGCAATGCACACTCAAACTCATTGTTACTAAGCTATTATACTAGCAAACACTGAGTAAACTTAGTGGCATCCTAAAAGTGGCTGTTGGACTTCTGTATTGTCCCACTAGTGCAAAGATATTTGCAGCACGTCTGCCTGCATTGCACACTCAAACTCATTGTTACTAAGCCATTATACTAGAAAACAGTGATTGAACTTAGTGGCATCCTAAAAGTGGCTTTTGGACTTCTGTATTGTCCTACTAGTGCAAAGATATTTGCAGCACGTCTACCTGCATTGCACACTTAAACTCATTGTTACTAAGCCATTATACTAGCAAACACTGAGTAAACTTAGTGGCATCCTAAAAGTGGCGGTTGGAATCCATTAGTGTCCCACTGGTGCAATCTATGTGCATCACCTCTGCATTGCACACTCAAACTCATTGTTACTAAGCCATTATACTAGCAAACACTGAGTGAACTTAATGGCATCCTAAAAGTAGCTGGTGGACTTCTGTATTGTCCCACTAGTGGAAAGATATTTGCAGCATGTCTGCCTGCATTGCACACTCAAACTCATTGTTACTAAGCCATTATACTAGCAAACACTGAGTGAACTTAGTGGCATCCTATACGTGGTTGTTGGACTTCTGTATTGTCCCACTAGTGCAAAGATATTTGCAGCACGTCTACCTGCATTGCACACTCAAACTCATTGTTACTAAGTCATTATACTAGCAAACACTTAGTGAACTTAGTGGCATCCTAAAAGCGGCTGTTGGACTTCTGAATTTTTCCACTAGTGCAAAGATATTTGCAGCACGTCTGCCTGCATTGCACACTCAAACTCATTGTTACTAAGCCATTATACTAGCAAACACTTAGTGAACTTAGTGGCATGCTAAACGTGGCTGTTGGACTTCTGTATTGTCACACTAGTGCAAAGATATTTGCAGCACGTCTGCCTGCATTGCACACTCAAACTCATTGTTACTAAGCCATTATACTAGCAAACACTGAGTGAACTTAGTGGCATCCTAAACGTGGCTGTTTGACTTCTGTATTGTCACACTAGTGCAAAGATATTTCGAACACGCCTGCCTGCATTGCACACTCAAACTCATTGTTACTAAGCCATTATACTAGCAAACACTGAGTGAACTTAGTGGCATCCTAAACGTGGCTGTTGGACTTCTGTATTGTCCCACTAGTGCAAAGATATTTGCAGCACGTCTACCTGCATTGCACACTCAAACTCATTGTTACTAAGCCATTATACTAGCAAACACTGATTGAACTTAGTGGCATCCTAAAAGTGGCTGTTGGACTTCTGTATTGTCCCACTAGTGCAAAGATATTTGCAGCACGTCTGCCTGCAGTGCACACTCAAACTCATTGTTACTAAGCCATTATACTAGCAAACACTGAGTGAACTTAGTGGCATCCTAAATGTGGCTGTTGGACTTCTGTATTGTCCCACTAGTGCAAAGATATTTGCAGCACATCTGCCTGCATTGCACACTCAAACTCATTGTTACTAAACCATTATACTAGCAAACACTAAGTGAACTTAGTGGCATCCTAAAAGTGGCTGTTCGACTTCTGTATTGTCCCACTAGTGAAAAGATATTTGCAGCACGTCTGCCTGCATTGCACACTCAAACTCATTCTTATTAAGCCATTATACTAGCAAACAATGAGTGAACTTAGTGGCATCCTAAAAGTGACTGTTGGACTTCTGTATTGTCCCACTAGTGCAAAGAGATTTGCAGCACATCTACCTGCATTGCACACTCAAACTCATTGTTATTAAGTCATTATACTAGCAAACACTAAGTAAACTTAGTGGCATCTTAAAAGTGGCTGTTGGACTTCCATTAGTGTCCCACTGGTGCAAATCTATGTGCATCACCTCTGCATTGCACACTCAAACTCATTGTTACTAAGCCATTATACTAGCAAACACTGAGTGAACTTAGTGGCATCCTAAACGTGGCTGTTGGACTTCTGTATTGTCCCACTAGTGCAAAGATATTTGCAGCACGTCTACCTGCATTGCTCACTCAAACTCATTGTTACTAAGCCATTATACTAGCAAACACTGAGTAAACTTAGTGGCATCCTAAAAGTGGCTGCTGGACTTCTGTATTGTCCCACTAGTGCAAAGATATTTGCAGCACGTCTGCCTGCATTGCACACTCAAACTCATTGTTACTAAGCCATTATACTAGCAAACACTGAGTGAACTTAGTGGCATCCTAAATGTTGCTGTTTGACTTCTGTATTGTCCCACTAGTGCAAAGATATTTGCAGCACGTCTGCCTTCATTGCACACTCAAACTCATTGTTACTAAGCCATTATACTAGCAAACACTGAGTAAACTTAGTGGCATCACAAAAGTGGCTGCTGGACTTCTGTATTGTCCCACTAGTGCAAAGATATTTGCAGCACGTCTGCCTGCATTGCACACTCAAACTCATTGTTACTAAGCCATTACACTAGCAACCTCTGAGTGAACTTTGTGGCATCCTAAAACTGGCTGTTGGACTTCTGTATTGTCCCACTAGAGCAAAGATATTTGCAGCACGTCTGTCTGCATTGCACACTCAAACTCATTGTTACTAAGCCATTATACTAGCAAACACTAAGTGAACTTAGTGGCATCCTAAACGTGGCTGTTGAACTTTTGTATTGTCCCACTAGTGCAAAGATATTTGCAGCACGTCTACCTGCATTGCACACTCAAACTCATTGTTACTAAACCATTATACTAGCAAACACTAAGTGAACTTAGTGGCATCCTAAAAGTGGCTGTTGGACTTCTGTATTGTCCCACTAGTGCAAAGATATTTGCAGCACGTCTACCTGCATTGCACACTCAAACTCATTGTTACTAAGCCATTATACTAGCAAACACTGAGTGAACTTAGTGGCATCCTAAAAGTGGCTGTTGGACTTCCGTATTGTCCCAGTAGTGCAAAGATATTTGCAGCACATCTGCCTGCATTGCACACTCAAACTCATTGTTACTAAGCCATTATACTAGCAAACACTGAGTGAACTTAGTGGCATCCTAAACGTGGCTGTTGGACTTCTGTATTGTCCCACTAGTGCAAAGATATTTGCAGCACGTCTACATGCATAGCACACTCAAACTCATTGTCACTAAGTCATTATACTAGCAAACACTGAGTGAACTTTGTGGCATCCTAAACGTGGCTGTTGGACTTCTGTATTGTCCCACTAGTGCAAAGATATTTGCAGCACGTCTGCATGCATTGCACACTCAAACTCATTGTTACTAAGCCATTATACTAGCAAACACTGAGTAAACTTAGTGGCATCCTAAAAGTGGCTGTTGGACTTCTGTATTGTCCCACTAGTGCAAAGATATTTGCAGCACGTCTGCCTGCATTGCACACTCAAACTCATTGTTACTAAACCATTATACTAGCAAACAATAAGTGAACTTAGTGGCATCCTAAACGTGGCTGTTGGACTTCTGTATTGTCCCACTAGTGCAAAGATATTTGCAGCACGTCTACCTGCATAGCACACTCAAACTCATTGTTACTAAGTCATTATACTAGCAAACACTGAGTGAACTTAGTGGCATCCTAAAAGTGGCTGTTGGACTTCTGTATTGTCCCACTAGTGCAAAGATATTTGCAGCACGTCTGCCTGTATTGCACACTCAAACTCATTGTTACTAAGCCATTATACTAGAAAACAGTGAGTGAACTTAGTGGCATCCTAAAAGTGGCTGTTGGACTTCTGTATTGTCCCACTAGTGCAAAGATATTTACAGCACGTCTACCTGCATTGCACACTTAAACTCATTGTTACTAAGCCATTATACTAGCAAACACTGAGTGAACTTAGTGGCATCCTAAACGTGGCTGTTTGACTTCTGTATTGTCACACTAGTGCAAAGATATTTCGAACACGCCTGCCTGCATTGCACACTCAAACTCATTGTTACTAAGCCATTATACTAGCAAACACTGAGTGAACTTAGTGGCATCCTAAACGTGGCTGTTGGACTTCTGTATTGTCCCACTAGTGCAAAGATATTTGCAGCACGTCTACCTGCATTGCACACTCAAACTCATTGTTACTAAGCCATTATACTAGCAAACACTGATTGAACTTAGTGGCATCCTAAAAGTGGCTGTTGGACTTCTGTATTGTCCCACTAGTGCAAAGATATTTGCAGCACGTCTGCCTGCAGTGCACACTCAAACTCATTGTTACTAAGCCATTATACTAGCAAACACTGAGTGAACTTAGTGGCATCCTAAATGTGGCTGTTGGACTTCTGTATTGTCCCACTAGTGCAAAGATATTTGCAGCACATCTGCCTGCATTGCACACTCAAACTCATTGTTACTAAACCATTATACTAGCAAACACTAAGTGAACTTAGTGGCATCCTAAAAGTGGCTGTTCGACTTCTGTATTGTCCCACTAGTGAAAAGATATTTGCAGCACGTCTGCCTGCATTGCACACTCAAACTCATTCTTATTAAGCCATTATACTAGCAAACAATGAGTGAACTTAGTGGCATCCTAAAAGTGACTGTTGGACTTCTGTATTGTCCCACTAGTGCAAAGAGATTTGCAGCACATCTACCTGCATTGCACACTCAAACTCATTGTTATTAAGTCATTATACTAGCAAACACTAAGTAAACTTAGTGGCATCTTAAAAGTGGCTGTTGGACTTCCATTAGTGTCCCACTGGTGCAAATCTATGTGCATCACCTCTGCATTGCACACTCAAACTCATTGTTACTAAGCCATTATACTAGCAAACACTGAGTGAACTTAGTGGCATCCTAAACGTGGCTGTTGGACTTCTGTATTGTCCCACTAGTGCAAAGATATTTGCAGCACGTCTACCTGCATTGCTCACTCAAACTCATTGTTACTAAGCCATTATACTAGCAAACACTGAGTAAACTTAGTGGCATCCTAAAAGTGGCTGCTGGACTTCTGTATTGTCCCACTAGTGCAAAGATATTTGCAGCACGTCTGCCTGCATTGCACACTCAAACTCATTGTTACTAAGCCATTATACTAGCAAACACTGAGTGAACTTAGTGGCATCCTAAATGTTGCTGTTTGACTTCTGTATTGTCCCACTAGTGCAAAGATATTTGCAGCACGTCTGCCTTCATTGCACACTCAAACTCATTGTTACTAAGCCATTATACTAGCAAACACTGAGTAAACTTAGTGGCATCACAAAAGTGGCTGCTGGACTTCTGTATTGTCCCACTAGTGCAAAGATATTTGCAGCACGTCTGCCTGCATTGCACACTCAAACTCATTGTTACTAAGCCATTACACTAGCAACCTCTGAGTGAACTTTGTGGCATCCTAAAACTGGCTGTTGGACTTCTGTATTGTCCCACTAGAGCAAAGATATTTGCAGCACGTCTGTCTGCATTGCACACTCAAACTCATTGTTACTAAGCCATTATACTAGCAAACACTAAGTGAACTTAGTGGCATCCTAAACGTGGCTGTTGAACTTTTGTATTGTCCCACTAGTGCAAAGATATTTGCAGCACGTCTACCTGCATTGCACACTCAAACTCATTGTTACTAAACCATTATACTAGCAAACACTAAGTGAACTTAGTGGCATCCTAAAAGTGGCTGTTGGACTTCTGTATTGTCCCACTAGTGCAAAGATATTTGCAGCACGTCTACCTGCATTGCACACTCAAACTCATTGTTACTAAGCCATTATACTAGCAAACACTGAGTGAACTTAGTGGCATCCTAAAAGTGGCTGTTGGACTTCCGTATTGTCCCAGTAGTGCAAAGATATTTGCAGCACATCTGCCTGCATTGCACACTCAAACTCATTGTTACTAAGCCATTATACTAGCAAACACTGAGTGAACTTAGTGGCATCCTAAACGTGGCTGTTGGACTTCTGTATTGTCCCACTAGTGCAAAGATATTTGCAGCACGTCTACATGCATAGCACACTCAAACTCATTGTCACTAAGTCATTATACTAGCAAACACTGAGTGAACTTTGTGGCATCCTAAACGTGGCTGTTGGACTTCTGTATTGTCCCACTAGTGCAAAGATATTTGCAGCACGTCTGCATGCATTGCACACTCAAACTCATTGTTACTAAGCCATTATACTAGCAAACACTGAGTAAACTTAGTGGCATCCTAAAAGTGGCTGTTGGACTTCTGTATTGTCCCACTAGTGCAAAGATATTTGCAGCACGTCTGCCTGCATTGCACACTCAAACTCATTGTTACTAAACCATTATACTAGCAAACAATAAGTGAACTTAGTGGCATCCTAAACGTGGCTGTTGGACTTCTGTATTGTCCCACTAGTGCAAAGATATTTGCAGCACGTCTACCTGCATAGCACACTCAAACTCATTGTTACTAAGTCATTATACTAGCAAACACTGAGTGAACTTAGTGGCATCCTAAAAGTGGCTGTTGGACTTCTGTATTGTCCCACTAGTGCAAAGATATTTACAGCACGTCTACCTGCATTGCACACTTAAACTCATTGTTACTAAGCCATTATACTAGCAAACACAGAGTAAACTTAGTGGCATCCTAAAAGTGGCTGTTGGACTCCATTAGTGTCCCACTGGTGCAAATCTATGTGCATCACCTCTGCATTGCACACTCAAACTCATTGTTACTAAGCCATTATACTACCAAACACTGAGTGAACTTAGTGGCATCCTAAAAGTGGCTGTTGAACTTCTGTATTGTCCTACTAGTGTAAAGATATTTGCAGCACGTCTGCCTGCATTGCACACTCAAACTCATTGTTACTAAGCCATTATACTAGCAAACACTGAGTGAACTTAGTGGCATCCTAAAAGTGGTTGTTGGACTTCTGTATTGTCCCACTAGTGCAAAGATATTTGCAGCACGTCTACCTGCATTGCACACTTAAACTCATTGTTACTAAGCCATTATACTAGCAAACAATGAGTGAACTTAGTGGCATCCTAAAAGTGGCTGTTGGACTTCTGTATTGCCCCACTAGTGCAAAGATATTAACAGCGCGTCCACCTGCATTGCACACTTAAACTCATTGTTACTAAGCCATTATACTAGCAAACACAGAGTAAACTTAGTGGCATCCCAAAAGTGGCTGTTGGACTCCATTAGTGTCCCACTGGTGCAAATCTATGTGCATCACCTCTGCATTGCACACTCAAACTCATTGTTACTAAGCCATTATACTACCAAACACTGAGTGAACTTAGTGGCATCCTAAAAGTGGCTGTTGAACTTCTGTATTGTCCTACTAGTGTAAAGATATATGCAGCACGTCTGCCTGCATTGCACACTCAAACTGATTGTTACTAAGCCATTATACTAGCAAATACTGAGTGAACTTTGTGGAATCCTAAAAGTGGTTGTTGGACTTCTGTATTGTCCCACTAGTGCAAAGATATTTGCAGCACGTCTACCTGCATAGCACACTCAAACTCATTGTTACTAAGTCATTATACTAGCAAACACTGAGTGAACTTAGTGGCATCCTAAACGTGGCTGTTGGACTTCTGTATTGTTCCACTAGTGCAAAGATATTTGCAGCACGTCTGCATGCATTGCACACTCAAACTCATTGTTACTAAGCCATTATACTAGCAAACACTGAGTAAACTTAGTGGCATCCTAAAAGTGGCTGTTGGACTTCTGTATTGTCCCACTAGTGCAAAGATATTTGCAGCACGTCTGCCTGCATTGCACACTCAAACTCATTGTTATTAAGCCATTATACTAGAAAACAGTGATTGAACTTAGTGGCATCCTAAAAGTGGCTTTTGGACTTCTGTATTGTCCTACTAGTGCAAAGATATTTGCAGCACGTCTACCTGCATTGCACACTTAAACTCATTGTTACTAAGCCATTATACTAGCAAACACTGAGTAAACTTAGTGGCATCCTAAAAGTGGCGGTTGGAATCCATTAGTGTCCCACTGGTGCAATCTATGTGCATCACCTCTGCATTGCACACTCAAACTCATTGTTACTAAGCCATTATACTAGCAAACACTGAGTGAACTTAGTGGCATCCTAAACGTGGCTGTTGGACTTCTGTATTGTCCCATTAGTGCAAAGATATTTGCAGCACGTCTGCCTGCATTGCACACTCAAACTCATTGTTACTAAGCCATTATACTAGCAAACAATGAGTGAACTTAGTGGCATCCTAAAAGTGGCTGTTGAACTTCTGTATTGTCCTACTAGTGTAAAGAAATATGCAGCACGTCTGCCTGCATTGCACACTCAAACTCATTGTTACTAAGCCATTATACTAGCAAACACTGAGTGAACTTTGTGGTATCCTAAAAGTTGTTGTTGGACTTCTGTATTGTCCCACTAGTGCAAAGATATTTGCAGCACGTCTACCTGCATTGCACACTCAAACTCATTGTTACTAAGCCATTATACTTGCAAACACTGAGTGAACTTAGTGGCATCCTAAAAGTGGCTGTTGGACTTCTGTATTGTCCCACTAGTGCAAAGATATTTGCAGCACGTCTGCCTGCATTGCACACTCAAACTCATTGTTACTAAGCCATTATACTAGCAAACAATGAGTGAACTTAGTGGCATCTTAAAAGTGGCTGTTGGACATCTGTATTGTCCCACTAGTGCAAAGATATTTGCAGCACGTCTACCTGCATAGCACACTCAAACTCATTGTTACTAAGTCATTATACTAGCAAACACTGAGTGAACTTAGTGGCATCCTAAACGTGGCTGTTGGACTTCTGTATTGTCCCACTAGTGCAAAGATATTTGCAGCACGTCTGCATGCAATGCACACTCAAACTCATTGTTACTAAGCTATTATACTAGCAAACACTGAGTAAACTTAGTGGCATCCTAAAAGTGGCTGTTGGACTTCTGTATTGTCCCACTAGTGCAAAGATATTTGCAGCACGTCTGCCTGCATTGCACACTCAAACTCATTGTTACTAAGCCATTATACTAGAAAACAGTGATTGAACTTAGTGGCATCCTAAAAGTGGCTTTTGGACTTCTGTATTGTCCTACTAGTGCAAAGATATTTGCAGCACGTCTACCTGCATTGCACACTTAAACTCATTGTTACTAAGCCATTATACTAGCAAACACTGAGTAAACTTAGTGGCATCCTAAAAGTGGCGGTTGGAATCCATTAGTGTCCCACTGGTGCAATCTATGTGCATCACCTCTGCATTGCACACTCAAACTCATTGTTACTAAGCCATTATACTAGCAAACACTGAGTGAACTTAATGGCATCCTAAAAGTAGCTGGTGGACTTCTGTATTGTCCCACTAGTGGAAAGATATTTGCAGCATGTCTGCCTGCATTGCACACTCAAACTCATTGTTACTAAGCCATTATACTAGCAAACACTGAGTGAACTTAGTTGCATCCTATACGTGGTTGTTGGACTTCTGTATTGTCCCACTAGTGCAAAGATATTTGCAGCACGTCTACCTGCATTGCACACTCAAACTCATTGTTACTAAGTCATTATACTAGCAAACACTTAGTGAACTTAGTGGCATCCTAAAAGCGGCTGTTGGACTTCTGAATTTTTCCACTAGTGCAAAGATATTTGCAGCACGTCTGCCTGCATTGCACACTCAAACTCATTGTTACTAAGCCATTATACTAGCAAACACTTAGTGAACTTAGTGGCATGCTAAACGTGGCTGTTGGACTTCTGTATTGTCACACTAGTGCAAAGATATTTGCAGCATGTCTGCCTGCATTGCACACTCAAACTCATTTTTACTAAGCCATTATACTAGCAAACACTGAGTGAACTTAGTGGCATCCTAAACGTGGCTGTTTGACTTCTGTATTGTCACACTAGTGCAAAGATATTTCGAACACGCCTGCCTGCATTGCACACTCAAACTCATTGTTACTAAACCATTATACTAGCAAACACTGAGTGAACTTAGTGGCATCCTAAACGTGGCTGTTGGACTTCTGTATTGTCCCACTAGTGCAAAGATATTTGCAGCACGTCTACCTGCATTGCACACTCAAACTCATTGTTACTAAGCCATTATACTAGCAAACACTGATTGAACTTAGTGGCATCCTAAAAGTGGCTGTTGGACTTCTGTATTGTCCCACTAGTGCAAAGATATTTGCAGCACATCTGCCTGCATTGCACACTCAAACTCATTGTTACTAAATCATTATACTAGCAAACACTAAGTGAACTTAGTGGCATCCTAAAAGTGGCTGTTCGACTTCTGTATTGTCCCACTAGTGAAAAGATATTTGCAGCACGTCTGCCTGCATTGCACACTCAAACTCATTGTTATTAAGCCATTATACTAGCAAACAATGAGTGAACTTAGTGGCATCCTAAAAGTGACTGTTGGACTTCTGTATTGTCCCACTAGTGCAAAGAGATTTGCAGCACATCTACCTGCATTGCACACTCAAACTCATTGTTATTAAGTCATTATACTAGCAAACACTAAGTAAACTTAGTGGCATCTTAAAAGTGGCTGTTGGACTTCCATTAGTGTCCCACTGGTGCAAATCTATGTGCATCACCTCTGCATTGCACACTCAAACTCATTGTTACTAAGCCATTATACTAGCAAACACTGAGTGAACTTAGTGGCATCCTAAACGTGGCTGTTGGACTTCTGTATTGTCCCACTAGTGCAAAGATATTTGCAGCACGTCTACCTGCATTGCTCACTCAAACTCATTGTTACTAAGCCATTATACTAGCAAACACTGAGTAAACTTAGTGGCATCCTAAAAGTGGCTGCTGGACTTCTGTATTGTCCCACTAGTGCAAAGATATTTGCAGCACGTCTGCCTGCATTGCACACTCAAACTCATTGTTACTAAGCCATTATACTAGCAAACACTGAGTGAACTTAGTGGCATCCTAAATGTTGCTGTTTGACTTCTGTATTGTCCCACTAGTGCAAAGATATTTGCAGCACGTCTGCCTTCATTGCACACTCAAACTCATTGTTACTAAGCCATTATACTAGCAAACACTGAGTAAACTTAGTGGCATCACAAAAGTGGCTGCTGGACTTCTGTATTGTCCCACTAGTGCAAAGATATTTGCAGCACGTCTGCCTGCATTGCACACTCAAACTCATTGTTACTAAGCCATTACACTAGCAACCTCTGAGTGAACTTAGTGGCATCCTAAAACTGGCTGTTGGACTTCTGTATTGTCCCACTAGAGCAAAGATATTTGCAGCACGTCTGTCTGCATTGCACACTCAAACTCATTGTTACTAAGCCATTATACTAGCAAACACTAAGTGAACTTAGTGGCATCCTAAACGTGGCTGTTGAACTTTTGTATTGTCCCACTAGTGCAAAGATATTTGCAGCACGTCTACCTGCATTGCACACTCAAACTCATTGTTACTAAACCATTATACTAGCAAACACTAAGTGAACTTAGTGGCATCCTAAAAGTGGCTGTTGGACTTCTGTATTGTCCCACTAGTGCAAAGATATTTGCAGCACGTCTACCTGCATTGCACACTCAAACTCATTGTTACTAAGCCATTATACTAGCAAACACTGAGTGAACTTAGTGGCATCCTAAAAGTGGCTGTTGGACTTCCGTATTGTCCCAGTAGTGCAAAGATATTTGCAGCACATCTGCCTGCATTGCACACTCAAACTCATTGTTACTAAGCCATTATACTAGCAAACACTGAGTGAACTTAGTGGCATCCTAAACGTGGCTGTTGGACTTCTGTATTGTCCCACTAGTGCAAAGATATTTGCAGCACGTCTACATGCATAGCACACTCAAACTCATTGTCACTAAGTCATTATACTAGCAAACACTGAGTGAACTTTGTGGCATCCTAAACGTGGCTGTTGGACTTCTGTATTGTCCCACTAGTGCAAAGATATTTGCAGCACGTCTGCATGCATTGCACACTCAAACTCATTGTTACTAAGCCATTATACTAGCAAACACTGAGTAAACTTAGTGGCATCCTAAAAGTGGCTGTTGGACTTCTGTATTGTCCCACTAGTGCAAAGATATTTGCAGCACGTCTGCCTGCATTGCACACTCAAACTCATTGTTACTAAGCCATTATACTAGAAAACAGTGATTGAACTTAGTGGCATCCTAAAAGTGGCTTTTGGACTTCTGTATTGTCCTACTAGTGCAAAGATATTTGCAGCACGTCTACCTGCATTGCACACTTAAACTCATTGTTACTAAGCCATTATACTAGCAAACACTGAGTAAACTTAGTGGCATCCTAAAAGTGGCGGTTGGAATCCATTAGTGTCCCACTGGTGCAATCTATGTGCATCACCTCTGCATTGCACACTCAAACTCATTGTTACTAAGCCATTATACTAGCAAACACTGAGTGAACTTAATGGCATCCTAAAAGTAGCTGGTGGACTTCTGTATTGTCCCACTAGTGGAAAGATATTTGCAGCATGTCTGCCTGCATTGCACACTCAAACTCATTGTTACTAAGCCATTATACTAGCAAACACTGAGTGAACTTAGTGGCATCCTATACGTGGTTGTTGGACTTCTGTATTGTCCCACTAGTGCAAAGATATTTGCAGCACGTCTACCTGCATTGCACACTCAAACTCATTGTTACTAAGTCATTATACAAGCAAACACTTAGTGAACTTAGTAGCATCCTAAAAGTGGCTGTTGGACTTCCAATAGTGTCCCACTGGTGCAAATCTATGTGCATCACCTCTGCATTGCACACTCAAACTCATTGTTACCAAGCCATTATACTAGCAAACGCTGAGTGAACTTAGTGGCATCCTAAAAGCGGCTGTTGGACTTCTGAATTTTTCCACTAGTGCAAAGATATTTGCAGCACGTCTGCCTGCATTGCACACTCAAACTCATTGTTACTAAGCCATTATACTAGCAAACACTTAGTGAACTTAGTGGCATGCTAAACGTGGCTTTTGGACTTCTGTATTGTCACACTAGTGCAAAGATATTTGCAGCACGTCTGCCTGCATTGCACACTCAAACTCATTGTTACTAAGCCATTATACTAGCAAACACTGAGTGAACTTAGTGGCATCCTAAACGTGGCTGTTTGACTTCTGTATTGTCACACTAGTGCAAAGATATTTCCAACACGCCTGCCTGCATTGCACACTCAAACTCATTGTTACTAAGCCATTATACTAGCAAACACTGAGTGAACTTAGTGGCATCCTAAACGTGGCTGTTGGACTTCTGTATTGTCCCACTAGTGCAAAGATATTTGCAGCACGTCTACCTGCATTGCACACTCAAACTCATTGTTACTAAGCCATTATACTAGCAAACACTGATTGAACTTAGTGGCATCCTAAAAGTGGCTGTTGGACTTCTGTATTGTCCCACTAGTGCAAAGATATTTGCAGCACGTCTGCCTGCAGTGCACACTCAAACTCATTGTTACTAAGCCATTATACTAGCAAACACTGAGTGAACTTAGTGGCATCCTAAATGTGGCTGTTGGACTTCTGTATTGTCCCACTAGTGCAAAGATATTTGCAGCACATCTGCCTGCATTGCACACTCAAACTCATTGTTACTAAACCATTATACTAGCAAACACTAAGTGAACTTAGTGGCATCCTAAAAGTGGCTGTTCGACTTCTGTATTGTCCCACTAGTGAAAAGATATTTGCAGCACGTCTGCCTGCATTGCACACTCAAACTCATTGTTATTAAGCCATTATACTAGCAAACAATGAGTGAACTTAGTGGCATCCTAAAAGTGACTGTTGGACTTCTGTATTGTCCCACTAGTGCAAAGAGATTTGCAGCACATCTACCTGCATTGCACACTCAAACTCATTGTTATTAAGTCATTATACTAGCAAACACTAAGTAAACTTAGTGGCATCCTAAAAGTGGCTGTTGGACTTCCATTAGTGTCCCACTGGTGCAAATCTATGTGCATCACCTCTGCATTGCACACTCAAACTCATTGTTACTAAGCCATTATACTAGCAAACACTGAGTGAACTTAGTGGCATCCTAAACGTGGCTGTTGGACTTCTGTATTGTCCCACTAGTGCAAAGATATTTGCAGCACGTCTGCCTTCATTGCACACTCAAACTCATTGTTACTAAGCCATTATACTAGGAAACACTGAGTGAACTTAGTGGCACCCTAAAAGTGGCTGTTGGACGTCTGTATTGTCCCACTAGTGCAAAGATATTTTCAGCTTGTTTGCCTGCATTGCACACTCAAACTCATTGTTACTAAGCCATTATACTAGCAAACACTGAGTAAACTTAGTGGCATCACAAAAGTGGCTGCTGGACTTCTGTATTGTCCCACTAGTGCAAAGATATTTGCAGCACGTCTGCCTGCATTGCACACTCAAACTCATTGTTACTAAGCAATTACACTAGCAACCTCTGAGTGAACTTAGTGGCATCCTAAAACTGGCTGTTGGACTTCTGTATTGTCCCACTAGAGCAAAGATATTTGCAGCACGTCTACCTGCATTGCACACTCAAACTCATTGTTACTAAACCATTATACTAGCAAACACTAAGTGAACTTAGTGGCATCCTAAAAGTGGCTGTTTGACTTCTGTATTGTCCCACTAGTGCAAAGATATTTGCAGCACGTCTACCTGCATTGCACACTCAAACTCATTGTTACTAAGCCATTATACTAGCAAACACTGAGTGAACTTAGTGGCATCCTAAAAGTGGCTGTTGGACTTCCGTATTGTCCCAGTAGTGCAAAGATATTTGCAGCACATCTGCCTGCATTGCACACTCAAACTCATTGTTACTAAGCCATTATACTAGCAAACACTGAGTGAACTTAGTGGCATCCTAAACGTGGCTGTTGGACTTCTGTATTGTCCCACTAGTGCAAAGATATTTGCAGCACGTCTGCCTGCATTGCACACTCAAACTCATTGTTACTAAGCCATTATACTAGCTAACAATGAGTGAACTTAGTGGCATCCTAAAAGTGGCTGTTGGACTTCTGTATTGTCCCACTAGTGCAAAGATATTTGCAGCACGTCTGCCTGCATTGCACACTTAAACTCATTGTTACTAAGCCATTATACTAGCAAACACAGAGTAAACTTAGTGGCATCCTAAAAGTGGCTGTTGGACTCCATTAGTGTCCCACTGGTGCAAATCTATGTGCATCACCTTTGCATTGCACACTCAAACTCATTGTTACTAAGCCATTATACTACCAAACACTGAGTGAACTTATTGGCATCCTAAAAGTGGCTGTTGGACTTCTGTATTGTCCCACTAGTGCAAAGATATTTGCAGCACGTCTACCTGCATTGCACACTCAAACTCATTGTTACTAAGCCATTATACTAGCAAACACTGAGTGAACTTAGTGGCATCCTAAAAGTGGCTATTGAACTTCCGTATTGTCCCACTAGTGCAAAGATATTTGCAGCATATCTGCCTGCATTGCACACTCAAACTCATTGTTACTAAACCATTATACTAACAAACACTAAGTGAACTTAGTGGCATCCTAAATGTGGCTGTTGGACTTCTGTATTGTCCCACTAGTGCAAAGATATTTGCAGCACGTCTACCTGCATAGCACACTCAAACTCATTGTTACTAAGTCATTATACTAGCAAACACTGAGTGAACTTAGTGGCATCCTAAAAGTGGCTGTTGAACTTCTGTATTGTCCTACTAGTGTAAAGATATTTGCAGCACGTCTGCCTGCATTGCACACTCAAACTCATTGTTACTAAGCCATTATACTAGCAAACACTGAGTGAACTTTGTGGTATCCTAAAAGTGGTTGTTGGACTTCTGTATTGTCCCACTAGTGCAAAGATATTTGCAGCACGTCTGCCTGCATTGCACACTCAAACTCATTGTTGCTAAGCCATTATACTAGCAAACACTGAGTGAACTTAGTGGCATCCTAAACGTGGCTGTTGGACTTCCGTATTGTCCCACTAGTGAAAAGATATTTGCAGCACGTCTGCCTGCATTGCACACTCAAACTCATTGTTACTAAGCCATTATACTAGCAAACAATGAGTGAACTTAGTGGCATCCTAAAAGTGGCTGTTGGACTTCTGTATTGTCCCACTAGTGCAAAGATATTTGCAGCGCGTCTACCTGCATAGCACACTCAAACTCATTGTTACTAAGTCTTTATACTAGCAAACACTGAGTGAACTTAGTGGCATCCTAAACGTGGCTGTTGGACTTCTGTATTGTCCCACTAGTGCAAAGATATTTGCAGCACGTCTGCATGCATTGCACACTCAAACTCATTGTTACTAAGCCATTATACTAGCAAACAATGAGTAAACTTAGTGGCATCCTAAAAGTGGCTGTTGGACTTCTGTATTGTCCCACTAGTGCAAAGATATTTGCAGCACGTCTGCCTGCATTGCACACTCAAACTCATTGTTACTAAGCCATTATACTAGAAAACAGTGATTGAACTTAGTGGCATCCTAAAAGTGGCTGTTGGACTTCTGTATTGTCCCACTAGTGCAAAGATATTTGCAGCACGTCTACCTGCATTGCACACTTAAACTCATTGTTACTAAGCCATTATACTAGCAAACACTGAGTAAACTTAGTGGCATCCTAAAAGTGGCTGTTGGAATCCATTAGTGTCCCACTGGTGCAAATCTATGTGCATCACCTCTGCATTGCACACTCAAACTCATTGTTACTAAGCCATTATACTAGCAAACACTGAGTGAACTTAGTGGCATCCTAAAAGTGGCTGTTGAACTTCTGTATTGTCCCACTAGTGTAAAGATATTTGCAGCACGTCTGCCTGCATTGCACACTCAAACTCATTGTTACTAAGCCATTACACTAGCAAACACTGAGTGAACTTAGTGGCATCCTAAATGTGGTTGTTGGACTTCTGTATTGTCCCACTAGTGCAAAGATATTTGCAGCACATCTGCCTGCATTGCACACTCAAACTCATTGTTACTAAGCCATTATACTAGCAAACACTGAGTGAACTTAGTGGCATCCTAAACATGGCTGTTGGACTTCTGTATTGTGCCACTAGTGCAAAGATATTTGCAGCACGTCTATCTGCATTGCACACTCAAACTCATTGTTACTAAGCCATTATACTAGCAAACACTGAGTGAACTTAGTGGCATCCTAAAAGTGGCTGTTGGACTTCTGTATTGTCCCACTAGTGCAAAGATATTTGCAGCACGTCTGCCTGCATTGCACACTCAAACTCATTGTTGCTAAGCCATTATACTATCAAACACTGAGTGAACTTAGTGCCATCCTATAAGTGGCTGTTGGACTTCTGTATTGTCCCACTAGTGCAAAGATATTTGCAGCACGTCTACCTGCATTGCACACTCAAACTCATTGTTACTAAGTCATTATACTAGCAAACACTGATTGAACTTAGTGGCATCCTAAGCGTGGCTGTTGGACTTCTGTATTGTCACACTAGTGCAAAGATATTTGCAGCACGTCTGCCTGCATTGCACACTCAAACTCATTGTTACTAAGCAATTATACTAGCAAACACTGAGTGAACTTAGTGGCATCTTAAACGTGGCTGTTGGACTTCTGTATTGTCACACTAGTGGAAAGATATTTGCAGCATGTCTGCCTGCATTGCACACTCAAACTCATTGTTACTAAGCCATTATACTAGCAAACACTGAGTGAACTTAGTGGCATCCTAAACGTGGCTGTTGAACTTTTGTATTGTCCCACTAGTGCAAAGATATTTGCAGCACGTCTGCCTGCATTGCACACTCAAACTCATTGTTACTAAGCCATTATACTAGCAAACACTGAGTGAACTTAATGGCATCCTAAAAGTAGCTGTTGCACTTCTATATTGTCCCACTAGTGGAACGATATTTGCAGCATGTCTGCCTGCATTGCACACTCAAACTCATTGTTACTAAGCCATTATACTAGCAAACACTGAGTGAACTTAGTGGCATCCTAAACGTGGCTGTTGAACTTTTGTATTGTCCCACTAGTGCAAAGATATTTGCAGCACGTCTACCTGCATTGCACACTCAAACTCATTGTTACTAAGCCATTATACTAGCAAACACTGAGTGAACTTAGTGGCATCCTAAACGTGGCTGTTGGACTTCTGTATTGTCCCACTAGTGCAAAGATATTTGCAGCACGTCTGCCTGCATTGCACACTCAAACTCATTGTTACTAAGCCATTATACTAGCTAACAATGAGTGAACTTAGTGGCATCCTAAAAGTGGCTGTTGGACTTCTGTATGTATTGTCCCACTAGTGCAAAGATATTTGCAGCACGTCTGCCTGCATTGCACACTCAAACTCATTGTTACTAAGCCATTATACTAGAAAACAGTGAGTGAACTTAGTGGCATCCTAAAAGTGGCTGTTGGACTTCTGTATTGTCCCACTAGTGCAAAGATATTTACAGCACGTCTACCTGCATTGCACACTTAAACTCATTGTTACTAAGCCATTATACTAGCAAACACAGAGTAAACTTAGTGGCATCCTAAAAGTGGCTGTTGGACTCCATTAGTGTCCCACTGGTGCAAATCTATGTGTATCACCTCTGCATTGCACACTCAAACTCATTGTTACTAAGCCATTATACTACCAAACACTGAGTGAACTTATTGGCATCCTAAAAGTGGCTGTTGGACTTCTGTATTGTCCCACTAGTGCAAAGATATTTGCAGCACGTCTACCTGCATTGCACACTCAAACTCATTGTTACTAAGCCATTATACTAGCAAACACTGAGTGAACTTAGTGGCATCCTAAAAGTGGCTATTGAACTTCCGTATTGTCCCACTAGTGCAAAGATATTTGCAGCACATCTGCCTGCATTGCTCACTCAAACTCATTGTTACTAAACCTTTATACTAACAAACACTAAGTGAACTTAGTGGCATCCTAAATGTGGCTGTTGGACTTCTGTATTGTCCCACTAGTGCAAAGATATTTGCAGCACGTCTACCTGCATAGCACACTCAAACTCATTGTTACTAAGTCATTATACTAGCAAACACTGAGTGAACTTAGTGGCATCCTAAACGTGGCTGTTGGACTTCTGTATTGTCCCACTAGTGCAAAGATATTTGCAGCACGTCTGCCTGCATTGCACACTCAAACTCATTGTTACTAAGCCATTATACTAGCAAACAATGAGTGAACTTAGTGGCATCCTAAAAGTGGCTGTTGGACTTCTGTATTGTCCCACTAGTGCAAAGATATTTGCAGCACGTTTGCCTGTATTGCACACTCAAACTCATTGTTACTAAGCCATTATACTAGAAAACAGTGAGTGAACTTAGTGGCATCCTAAAAGTGGCTGTTGGACTTCTGTATTGTCCCACTAGTGCAAAGATATTTACAGCGCGTCTACCTGCATTGCACACTTAAACTCATTGTTACTAAGCCATTATACTAGCAAACACAGAGTAAACTTAGTGGCATCCTAAAAGTGGCTGTTGGACTCCATTAGTTACCCACTGGTGCAAATCTATGTGCATCACCTCTGCATTGCACACTCAAACTCATTGTTACTAAGCCATTATACTACCAAACACTGAGTGAACTTAGTGGCATCCTAAAAGTGGCTGTTGAACTTCTGTATTGTCCTACTAGTGTAAAGATATTTGCAGCACGTCTGCCTGCATTGCACACTCAAACTCATTGTTACTAAGCCATTATACTAGCAAACACTGAGTGAACTTTGTGGTATCCTAAAAGTGGTTGTTGGACTTCTGTATTGTCCCACTAGTGCAAAGATATTTGCAGCACGTCTGCCTGCATTGCACACTCAAACTCATTGTTGCTAAGCCATTATACTAGCAAACACTGAGTGAACTTAGTGGCATCCTAAACGTGGCTGTTGGACTTCCGTATGGTCCCACTAGTGAAAAGATATTTGCAGCACGTCTGCCTGCATTGCACACTCAAACTCATTGTTACTAAGCCATTATACTAGCAAACAATGAGTGAACTTAGTGGCATCCCAAAAGTGGCTGTTGGACTTCTGTATTGTCCCACTAGTGCAAAGATATTTGCAGCGCGTCTACCTGCATAGCACACTCAAACTTATTGTTACTAAGTCTTTATACTAGCAAACACTGAGTGAACTTAGTGGCATCCTAAACGTGGCTGTTGGACTTCTGTATTGTCCCACTAGTGCAAAGATATTTGCAGCACGTCTGCATGCATTGCACACTCAAACTCATTGTTACTAAGCCATTATACTAGCAAACAATGAGTAAACTTAGTGGCATCCTAAAAGTGGCTGTTGGACTTCTGTATTGTCCCACTAGTGCAAAGATATTTGCAGCACGTCTGCCTGCATTGCACACTCAAACTCATTGTTACTAAGCCATTATACTAGAAAACAGTGATTGAACTTAGTGGCATCCTAAAAGTGGCTGTTGGACTTCCGTATTGTCCCACTAGTGCAAAGATATTTGCAGCACGTCTACCTGCATTGCACACTTAAACTCATTGTTACTAAGCCATTATACTAGCAAACACTGAGTAAACTTAGTGGCATCCTAAAAGTGGCTGTTGGAATCCATTAGTGTCCCACTGGTGCAAATCTATGTGCATCACCTCTGCATTGCACACTCAAACTCATTGTTACTAAGGCATTATACTAGCAAACACTGAGTGAACTTTGTGGTATCCTAAAAGTGGTTGTTGGACTTCTGTATTGTCCCACTAGTGCAAAGATATTTGCAGCACGTCTGCCTGCATTGCACACTCAAACTCATTGTTGCTAAGCCATTATACTAGCAAACACTGAGTGAACTTAGTGGCATCCTAAACGTGGCTGTTGGACTTCCGTATGGTCCCACTAGTGAAAAGATATTTGCAGCACGTCTGCCTGCATTGCACACTCAAACTCATTGTTGCTAAGCCATTATACTAGCAAACACTGAGTGAACTTAGTGGCATCCTAAACGTGGCTGTTGGACTTCCGTATGGTCCCACTAGTGAAAAGATATTTGCAGCACGTCTGCCTGCATTGCACACTCAAACTCATTGTTACTAAGCAATTATACTAGCAAACAATGAGTGAACTTAGTGGCATTCTAAAAGTGGCTGTTGGACTTCTGTATTGTCCCACTAGTGCAAAGATATTTGCAGCGCGTCTACCTGCATAGCACACTCAAACTCATTGTTACTAAGTCTTTATACTAGCAAACACTGAGTGAACTTAGTGGCATCCTAAACGTGGCTGTTGGACTTCTGTATTGTCCCACTAGTGCAAAGATATTTGCAGCACGTCTGCATGCATTGCACACTCAAACTCATTGTTACTAAGCCATTATACTAGCAAACAATGAGTAAACTTAGTGGCATCCTAAAAGTGGCTGTTGGACTTCTGTATTGTCCCACTAGTGCAAAGATATTTGCAGCACGTCTGCCTGCATTGCACACTCAAACTCCTTGTTACTAAGCCATTATACTAGAAAACAGTGATTGAACTTAGTGGCATCCTAAAAGTGGCTGTTGGACTTCCGTATTGTCCCACTAGTGCAAAGATATTTGCAGCACGTCTACCTGCATTGCACACTTAAACTCATTGTTACTAAGCCATTATACTAGCAAACACTGAGTAAACTTAGTGGCATCCTAAAAGTGGCTGTTGGAATCCATTAGTGTCCCACTGGTGCAAATCTATGTGCATCACCTCTGCATTGCACACTCAAACTCATTGTTACTAAGGCATTATACTAGCAAACACTGAGTGAACTTAGTGGCATCCTAAAAGTGGCTGTTGAACTTCTGTATTGTCCCACTAGTGTAAAGATATTTGCAGCACGTCTGCCTGCATTGCACACTCAAACTCATTGTTACTAAGCCATTACACTAGCAAACACTGAGTGAACTTAGTGGCATCCTAAATGTGGTTGTTGGACTTCTGTATTGTCCCACTAGTGCAAAGATATTTGCAGCACATCTGCCTGCATTGCACACTCAAACTCATTGTTACTAAGCCATTATACTAGCAAACACTGAGTGAACTTAGTGGCATCCTAAACATGGCTGTTGGACTTCTGTATTGTGCCACTAGTGCAAAGATATTTGCAGCACGTCTACCTGCATTGCACACTCAAACTCATTGTTACTAAGCCATTATACTAGCAAACACTGAGTGAACTTAGTGGCATCCTAAAAGTGGCTGTTGGACTTCTGTATTGTCCCACTAGTGCAAAGATATTTGCAGCACGTCTGCCTGCATTGCACACTCAAACTCATTGTTGCTAAGCCATTTTACTATCAAACACTGAGTGAACTTAGTGCCATCCTATAAGTGGCTGTTGGACTTCTGTATTGTCCCACTAGTGCAAAGATATTTGCAGCACGTCTACCTGCATTGCACACTCAAACTCATTGTTACTAAGCCATTATACTAGCAAACACTGATTGAACTTAGTGGCATCCTAAGCGTGGCTGTTGGACTTCTGTATTGTCACACTAGTGCAAAGATATTTGCAGCACGTCTGCCTGCATTGCACACTCAAACTCATTGTTACTAAGCAATTATACTAGCAAACACTGAGTGAACTTAGTGGCATCCTAAACGTGGCTGTTGGACTTCTGTATTGTCACACTAGTGCAAAGATATTTGCAGCACGTCTGCCTGCATTGCACACTCAAACTCATTGTTACTAAGCCATTATACTAGCAAACACTGAGTGAACTTAATGGCATCCTAAAAGTAGCTGTTGGACTTCTATATTGTCCCACTAGTGGAAAGATATTTGCAGCATGTCTGCCTGCATTGCACACTCAAACTCATTGTTACTAAGCCATTATACTAGCAAACACTGAGTGAACTTGGTGGCATCCTAAACGTGGCTGTTGGACTTCTGTATTGTCACACTAGTGCAAAGATATTTCCAACACGCCTGCCTGCATTGCACACTCAAACTCATTGTTACTAAGCCATTATACTAGCAAACACTGAGTGAACTTAGTGGCATCCTAAAAGTGGCTGTTGGACTTCTGTATTGTCCCACTAGTGCAAAGATATTTGCAGCACGTCTACCTGCATTGCACACTCAAACTCATTGTTACTAAGCCATTATACTAGCAAACACTGATTGAACTTAGTGGCATCCTAAAAGTGGCTGTTGGACTTCTGTATTGTCCCACTAGTGCAAAGATATTTGCAGCACGTCTGCCTGCAGTGCACACTCAAACTCATTGTTACTAAGCCATTACACTAGCAAACACTGAGTGAACTTAGTGGCATCCTAAATGTGGTTGTTGGACTTCTGTATTGTCCCACTAGTGCAAAGATATTTGCAGCACATCTGCCTGCATTGCACACTCAAACTCATTGTTACTAAGCCATTATACTAGCAAACACTGAGTGAACTTAGTGGCATCCTAAACATGGCTGTTGGACTTCTGTATTGTGCCACTAGTGCAAAGATATTTGCAGCACGTCTACCTGCATTGCACACTCAAACTCATTGTTACTAAGCCATTATACTAGCAAACACTGAGTGAACTTAGTGGCATCCTAAAAGTGGCTGTTGGACTTCTGTATTGTCCCACTAGTGCAAAGATATTTGCAGCACGTCTGCCTGCATTGCACACTCAAACTCATTGTTGCTAAGCCATTTTACTATCAAACACTGAGTGAACTTAGTGCCATCCTATAAGTGGCTGTTGGACTTCTGTATTGTCCCACTAGTGCAAAGATATTTGCAGCACGTCTACCTGCATTGCACACTCAAACTCATTGTTACTAAGCCATTATACTAGCAAACACTGATTGAACTTAGTGGCATCCTAAGCGTGGCTGTTGGACTTCTGTATTGTCACACTAGTGCAAAGATATTTGCAGCACGTCTGCCTGCATTGCACACTCAAACTCATTGTTACTAAGCCATTATACTAGCAAACACTGAGTGAACTTAATGGCATCCTAAAAGTAGCTGTTGGACTTCTATATTGTCCCACTAGTGGAAAGATATTTGCAACACGCCTGCCTGCATTGCACACTCAAACTCATTGTTACTAAGCCATTATACTAGCAAACACTGATTGAACTTAGTGGCATCCTAAAAGTGGCTGTTGGACTTCTGTATTGTCCCACTAGTGCAAAGATATTTGCAGCACGTCTGCCTGCAGTGCACACTCAAACTCATTGTTACTAAGCCATTATACTAGCAAACACTGAGTGAACTTAGTGGCATCCTAAATGTGGCTGTTGGACTTCTGTATTGTCACACTAGTGCAAAGATATTTGCAGCACGTCTGCTTGCATTGCACACTCAAACTCATTGTTACTAAGCCATTATACTAGCAAACACTGAGTGAACTTAGTGGCATCCTAAAAGTGGCTGTTGGACTTCTGTATTGTCCCACTAGTGCAGGGGTGGGGAACCTTTTTTCTGCCGGGGGCCATTTGGAAATTTTTACCAACCTTCGGGGGCCGCACAAAATTATCAACTTGAAAATTACCCTAATATATTTGGTCAAACAATTAACTCACTGTGGCGGCTGGAGCTTCTACTCTTTGGTGCAGCTGTAATATTAGGCGATATTGATCTTTTTGCTTTTCACAACTGCTTTTCCAGGTTTGAGTTGGCTGGGACTGCTGTATATACATCACAGGGGAGGGTTGGGAGGAATATAGATCACTGGGGAGGCTGGGGGCATAGACATCATTGGGGGGTACATACATCACTGGGGGATACATACATCATTGATGGGAAGCACAAACATAGCTGGGGGGCATAAACATTGCTGGGGAGGGCTGGGAGGAATATACATCACTAGGGAAGCAGCAGGGCATAGACGTCACTGGGGGTACATACATCACTGGGGTGCACAGACTTCACTGGAGGTATATACACATCACTGGGTTACACAGACATAGCTGGGGGGCACAAACATTGCTGGGGTTATATAAATAACCGGGGGCAAACAGCCCTGGGGGATGCCGGAGGGACACAGAGAGCCCTGGGGGAACAGAGAATGATGGGAGAGGCTGGAGGCACAGACAAATCAGGGGGACGCTGGGGACACAGATGGCACAGAGAAGAATGGGAGAGGCTGAAGGCACAGACAGAACTGGGAGAGGCTCGGGGCACAGAGATCACTGGGGAGACTGGGGGGGCACAGATCAATGGGGAGACTGGGGGGGGGGCACAGATCACTGGGGAGACTAGGGGAGCACAGATCACTGGGAGACGGGGGCACAGATCACTAGGGGTGCATAGATCACTAGGGAGACTGGGGGGAGACACAGAACACATTGGGGGGCACAGATCACTGGGGAGACTGGGGGGGCACAGAACACTGGGGGGGCACAGATCACTGGGGAGACTGGGGGGCACAGGTCACTGGGGAGACTGGGGGGAGGCACAGAACACATTGGGGGGCACTGAACACTGGGGAGACTGGGGGGGGCACAGAACACTGGCAGGGCACAGATCACTGGGGAGACTGGGGGGCACAGATCACTTGGGAGACGGGGGCACAGATCACTAGGGGTGCATAGATCACTAGGGAGACTGGGGGGGGCACAGAACACTGGGGGGGGCACAGATCACTGGGGAGACTAGAAGGCACAGGTCACTGGGGAGACTGGGGGGAGGCACAGAACACATTGGGGGCACAGATCACTGGGGAGACTGGGGGGCACAGAACACTGGGGGGGCACAGATCACTGGGGAGACTGGGGGGCACAGATCACTGGGTGAGACTGGGGGAGGTACAGAACACTGGGGGGGCACAGATCACTGGGGAGACTGGGGGGGACAGAAAACTGGGGGGGCACAGATCACTGGGGAGACTGGGGGGGCACAGATCACTGGGGAGATTGGGGGGAGGCACAGAACACTGGGGGGGCACAGATCACTGGGGAGACTGGGGGGGCACAGATCACTGGGGAGACTGGGGGGGCACAGAACACTGGGGAGACTGGGGGGGCACAGAACACTGGGGGAGGCACAGAACACTGGGGAGAAAGAGGGGCACAGAGCACTGGAGGTACAGAACGCTGGGGGCACAGGCAGACTCGGATGAGCTTGGAGGTAGTTAGAGAACTGGGGGAGGCTGGGATCACAGAGCGCTGGAGGTGGTTGCGGGCACGGAGGGCTCTGCCGCCGGGCACAGAGAGGAGCAGCCGCCTTCGCCGCTGGGCACAGGGAGCCGCCGGGCACAGGGAGCCGCCGCTGCAACCGCTGGGCACAGGGAGCCGCCGGGCATAGAGAGGAGCAGCCGCCGCCGGGCACAGGGAGCCGCCGGGCACAGGGAGCCGCCCCCGGGCACAGGGAGCCGCCGCCGCAACCGCTGGGAACAGGGAGCCGCCGCCGCAACCGCCGGCCTCAGGGAGCCACCAGGCACAGAGAGAAGCAGCCGCCGCCGGGCACAGGTAGCCACCGGGCATGGAGCCGCCGGGCACAGGGAGCCGCCGCAACCGCCGGGCACAGGGAGCCGCCGCCGGCGCAACCGCCGGGCACAGGGAGCCACCGCTGGGCACAGGGAGCCACCGCCGCTGGGCACAGAGCGCTGCCGGCACAGTAAGACCTGGGGGATGATTGGCAGTCAATCCTCTCCTTTTGATTTTAGCGCCCCTCACGCCGACCCCACCTACAAAGTACGTCCTCACGTAGGCAGTGCCAGCGTGGGGACGTAGTCTTTCAGGTATAGGAAATGCAGCGTTCAGCATTGAACGCGCTGTGTGGGGTTTTAAAGGGCCAGCAGCCAGTAAGATGCGCCTGCCGCCCCAGCACTACAGTTCCCGGGAATCAGCCCGGGGGGCCGCAGAAAAAGTCGTCGCGGGCCGCATACGGCCCGCCGGCCGGAGGTTCCCCACCCCTGCACTAGTGCAAAGATATTTGCAGCACGTCTGCCTGCATTGTACACTCAAACTCATTGTTACTAAGCCATTATACTAGCAAACACTGATTGAACTGAGTGGCATACTAAAAATGGCTGTTGGACTTCTGTATTGTCCCACTAGTGCAAAGATATTTGCAGCACGTGTGCCTGCATTGCACACTCAAACTCATTGTTACTAAGCCATTATACTAGCAAACACTGAGTGAACTTAGTGGCATCCTAAAAGTGGCTGTTTGACTTCTGTATTGTCCCACTAGTGCAAAGATATTTGCAGCACGTGTGCCTGCATTGCACACTCAAACTCATTGTTACTAAGCCATTATACTAGCAAATACTGAGTGAACTTAGTGGCATCCTAAACGTGGCTGTTGGACTTCTGTATTGTCACACTACTGCAAAGATATTTGCAGCACGTCTGCCTGCATTGCACACTCAAACTCATTGTTACTAAGCCATTATACTAGCAAACACTGATTGAACTTAGTGGCATCCTAAAAGTGGCTGTTGGACTTCTGTATTGTCCCACTAGTGCAAAGATATTTGCAGCACGTCTGCTTGCATTGCACACTCAAATTCATTGTTACTAAGCCATTATACTAGCAAACACTGAGTGAACTTAGTGGCATCCTAAATGTTGCTGTTGGACTTCTGTATTGTCCCACTAGTGCAAAGATATTTGCAGCACGTCTGCCTGCATTGCACACTCAAACTCATTGTTACTAAGCCATTATACTAGCAAACACTGAATGAACTTAGTGGCATCCTAAACGTGGCTGTTGGACTTCTGTATTGTCCCACTATTGCAAAGATATTTGCAGCATGTCTGCCTGCATTGCACACTCAAATTCATTGTTACTAAGCAATTATACTAGCAAACACTGATTGAACTTAGTGGCATCCTAAACGTGGCTGTTGGACTTCTGTATTGTCCCACTAGTGCAAAGATATTTGAAGCATGTCTGCCTGCATTGCACACTCAAACTCATTGTTACTAAGCCATTATACTAGCAAACACTGAGTGAACATAGTGGCATCCTAAATGTTGCTGTTGGACTTCTGTATTGTCCCACTAGTGCAAAGATATTTGCAGCACGTCTGCCTGCATTGCACACTCAAACTCATTGTTACTAAGCCATTATACTAGGAAACACTGAGTGAACTTAGTGGCACCCTAAAAGTGGCTGTTGGACTTCTGTATTGTCCCAATAGTGCAAAGATATTTGCAGCACGTCTGCCTGCATTGCACACTCAAACTCATTGTTACTAAGCCATTATACTAGCAAACACTGAGTGAACTTAGTGGCATCCTAAAAGTGGCTGCTGGACTTCTGTATTGTCCCACTAGTGCAAAGATATTTGCAGCACGTCTACCTGCATTGCACACTCAAACTCATTGTTACTAAGCCATTATACTAGCAAACACTGAGTAAACTTAGTGGCATCCTAAAAGTGGCTGTTGGACTTCTGTATTGTCCCACTAGTGCAAAGATATTTGCAGCACGTGTGCCTGCATTGCACACTCAAACTCATTGTTACTAAGCCATTATACTAGCAAACACTGAGTGAACTTAGTGGCATCCTAAACGTGGCTGTTGGACTTCTGTATTGTCACACTACTGCAAAGATATTTGCAGCAAGTCTGCCTGCATTGCACACTCAAACTCATTGTTACTAAGCCATTATACTAGCAAACACTGAGTGAACTCAGTGGCATCCTAAACGTGGCTGTTGGACTTCTGTATTGTCACACTACTGCAAAGATATTTGCAGCACGTCTGCCTGCATTGCACACTCAAACTCATTGTTACTAAGCCATTATACTAGCAAACACTGAGTGAACTTAGTGGCATCCTAAACGTTGCTGCTGGACTTCTGTATTGTCCCACTAGTGCAAAGATATTTGCAGCACGTCTACCTGCATTGCACACTCAAACTCATTGTTACTAAGCCATTATACTAGCAAACACTGATTGAACTTAATGGCATCCTAAAAGTGGCTGCTGGACTTCTGTATTGTCCCACTAGTGCAAAGATATTTGCAGCACGTCTGCCTGCATTGCACACTCAAACTCATTGTTACTAAGCCATTATACTAGCAAACACTGAGTGAACTTAGTGGCATCCTAAACGTGGCTGTTGAACTTTTGTATTGTCCCACTAGTGCAAAGATATTTGCAGCACGTCTACCTGCATTGCACACTCAAACTCATTGTTACTAAACCATTATACTAGCAAACACTAAGTGAACTTAGTGGCATCCTAAAAGTGGCTGTTGGACTTCTGTTTTGTCCCACTAGTGCAAAGATATTTGCAGCACGTCTACCTGCATTGCACTCTCAAACTCATTGTTACTAAGCCATTATACTAACAAACACTGAGTGAACTTAGTGGCATCCTAAAAGTGGCTGTTGGACTTCCGTATTGTCCCACTAGTGCAAAGATATTTGCAGCACATCTGCCTGCATTGCACACTCAAACTCATTGTTACTAAACCATTATACTTGCAAACACTAAGTGAACTTAGTGGCATCCTAAACGTGGCTGTTGGACTTCTGTATTGTCCCACTAGTGCAAAGATATTTGCAGCACGTCTGCCTGCATTGCACACTCAAACTCATTGTTACTAAGCCATTATACTAGCAAACAATGAGTGAACTTAGTGGCATCCTAAAATTGGCTGTTGGACTTCTGTATTGTCCCACTTGTGCAAATATATTTGCAGCACGTCTGCCTGTATTGCACACTCAAACTCATTGTTACTAAGCCATTATACTAGAAAACAGTGAGTGAACTTAGTGGCATCCTAAAAGTGGCTGTTGGACTTCTGTATTGTCCCACTAGTGCAAAGATATTTACAGAACGTCTACCTGCATTGCACACTTAAACTCATTGTTACTAAGCCATTATACTAGCAAACACAGAGTAAACTTAGTGGCATCCTAAAAGTGGCTGTTGGACTCCATTAGTGTCCCACTGGTGCAAATCTATGTGCATCACCTCTGCACTGCACACTCAAACTCATTGTTACTCAAACATTATACTACCAAACACTGATTGAACTTAGTGGCATCCTAAAAGTGGCTGTTGAACTTCTGTATTGTCCTACTAGTGTAAAGATATTTGCAGCACGACTGCCTGCATTGCACACTCAAACTCATTGTTACTAAGCCATTATACTAGCAAACACTGAGTGAACTTAGTGGTATCCTAAAAGTGGTTGTTGGACTTCTGTATTGTCCCACTAGTGCAAAGATATTTGCAGCACGTCTACCTGCATTGCACACTCAAACTCATTGTTACTAAGCCATTATACTAGCAAACACTGAGTGAACTTAGTGGCATCCTAAAAGTGGCTGTTGGACTTCTGTATTGTCCCACTAGTGCAAAGATATTTGCAGCACGTCTGCCTGCATTGCACACTCAAACTCATTGTTGCTAAGCCGATATACTAGCAAACACTGAGTGAACTTAGTGGCATCCTAAACGTGGCTGTTGGACTTCCGTATTGTCCCACTAGTGAAAAGATATTTGCAGCACGTCTGCCTGCATTGCGCACTCAAACTCATTGTTACTAAGCCATTATACTAGCAAACAATGAGTGAACTTAGTGGCATCCTAAAAGTGGCTGTTGGACTTCTGTATTGTCCCACTAGTGCAAAGATATTTGCAGCACGTCTACCTGCATTGCACACTCAAACTCATTGTTACTAAGTCATTATACTAGCAAACACTGATTGAAGTTAGTGACATCCTAAAAGTGACTGTTGGACTTCTGTATTGTCCCACTAGTGCAAAGATATTTGCAGCCCGTCTACCTGCATTGCACACTCAAACTCATTGTTACTCAGACATTATACTACCAAACACTGAGTGAACTTAGTGGCATCCTAAAAGTGGCTGTTGAACTTCTGTATTGTCCTACTAGTGTAAAGATATTTGCAGCACGTCTGCCTGCAT
Organism: Anomaloglossus baeobatrachus; assembly: GCF_048569485.1. Lineage (NCBI taxonomy): Eukaryota > Metazoa > Chordata > Amphibia > Anura > Aromobatidae > Anomaloglossus > Anomaloglossus baeobatrachus. The sequence goes on along the minus strand of NC_134357.1, from coordinate 202,375,044 downwards.
TGCACACTCAAACTCATTGTTACTAAGCCATTATAGTAGCAAACACTGAGTGAACTTAGTGGCATCCTAAAAGTGGCTGTTGGACTTCTGTATTGTCCCACTAGTGCAAAGATATTTGCAGCACGTCTGCCTGCATTGCACACTCAAACTCATTGTTGCTAAGCCGATATACTAGCAAACACTGAGTGAACTTAGTGGCATCCTAAACGTGGCTGTTGGACTTCCGTATTGTCCCACTAGTGAAAAGATATTTGCAGCACGTCTGCCTGCATTGCGCACTCAAACTCATTGTTACTAAGCCATTATACTAGCAAACAATGAGTGAACTTAGTGGCATCCTAAAAGTGGCTGTTGGACTTCTGTATTGTCCCACTAGTGCAAAGATATTTGCAGCACATCTACCTGCATAGCAAACTCAAACTCATTGTTACTAAGTCATTATACTAGCAAACACTGAGTGAACTTAGTGGAAACCTAAACGTGGCTGTTGGACTTCTGTATTGTCCCAGTAGTGCAAAGATATTTGCAGCACGTCTGCCTGCATTGCACACTCAAACTCATTGTTACTAAGCCATTATACTAGCAAACAATGAGTAAACTTAGTGGCATCCTAAAAGTGGCTGTTGGACTTCTGTATTGTCCCACTAGTGCAAAGATATTTGCAGCACGTCTGCCTGCATTGCACACTCAAACTCATTGTTACTAAGCCATTATACTAGAAAACAGTGATTGAACTTAGTGGCATCCTAAAAGTGGCTGTTGGACTTCGGTATTGTCCCACTAGTGCAAAGATATTTCCAACACGCCTGCCTGCATTGCACACTCAAACTCATTGTTACTAAGCCATTATACTATCAAACACTGAGTGAACTTAGTAGCATCCTAAAAGTGGCTGTTGGACTTCCAATAGTGTCCCACTGGTGCAAATCTATGGGCATCACCTCTGCATTGCACACTCAAACTCATTGTTACCAAGCCATTATTCTAGCAAACACTGAGTGAACTTAGTGGCATCCTAAAAGCGGCTGTTGGACTTCTGTATTTTTCCACTAGTGCAAAGATATTTGCAGCACGTCTGCCTGCATTGCACACTCAAACTCATTGTTACTAAGCCATTATACTAGCAAACACTGAGTGAACTTAGTGGCATCCTAAAAGAGGCTGTTGAACTTCTGTATTGTCCCACTAGTGTAAAGATATTTGCAGCACGTCTGCCTGCATTGCACACTCCAACTCATTGTTACTAAGCCATTATACTAGCAAACACTGAGTGAACTTAGTGGCATCCTAAAAGTAGTTGTTGGACTTCTGTATTGTCCCACTAGTGCAAAGATATTTGCAGCACGTCTGCCTGCATTCCACACTCAAACTCATTGTTACTAAGCCATTGTACTAGCAAACACTGAGTGAACTTAGTGTCATCCTAAACATGGCTGTTGGACTTCTGTATTGTGCCACTAGTGCAAAGATATTTGCAGCACGTCTACCTGCATTGCACACTCAAACTCATTGTTACTAAGCCATTATACTAGCAAACACTGAGTGAACTTAGTGGCATCCTAAAAGTGGCTGTTGGACTTCTGTATTGTCCCACTAGTGCAAAGATATTTGCAGCACGTCTACCTGCATTGCACACTCAAACTCATTGTTACTAAGTCATTATACTAGCAAACACTGATTGAACTTAGTGACATCCTAAAAGTGACTGTTGGACTTCTGTATTGTCCCACTAGTGCAAAGATATTTGCAGCCCGTCTGCCTGCATTGCACACGCAAACTCATTGTTACTAAGCCATTATACTAGCAAACACTGAGTGAACTTAGTAGCATCCTAAAAGTGGCTGTTGGACTTCCAATAGTGTCCCACTGGTGCAAATCTATGTGCATCACCTCTGCATTGCACACTCAAACTCATTGTTACCAAGCCATTATACTAGCAAACACTGAGTGAACTTAATAGCATCCTAAAAGTGGCTGTTGGACTTCTGTATTTTTCCACTAGTGCAAAGATATTTGCAGCACGTCTGCCTGCATTGCACACTCAACTCATTGTTGATAAGCCATTATACTAGCAAACACTGAGTGAACTTAGTGGCATCCTATAAGTGGCTGTTGGACTTCTGTATTGTCCCACTAGTGCAAAGATATTTGCAGCACGTCTACCTGCATTGCACACTCAAACTCATTGTTACTAAGTCATTATACTAGCAAACACTGATTGAAGTTAGTGACATCCTAAAAGTGACTGTTGGACTTCTGTATTGTCCCACTAGTGCAAAGATATTTGCAGCCCGTCTGTGTTACGGGGGGCTGTCTGATAATAACCGAAAGGAGTATCAGACAGTCAGGGTCCACCGTGCAAAGACTTTGCTGCAGACTATGGCAGAGTGCAATACCTCTGTTAACTCACAGAAGGATATAATAAGAAAGTAAAGCAATTCCTCCCTTACTTGGAGGGTGTGTGGAATGATCTCTGTTAATAATCACAGAGACAAAGGCAATGTGTGCGAAATGGCACCTACCTAGGTCCGCTCTTCTAGTGGTGCAAAAGAGACGAACAGCAGCGTAAGCCGCACAAAGCTCCTACCTGCGTTCGCTCCACTAGTGTGCGAGGACACGAACCACTAGATATGGCACCTGCCTAGGTCTGCTCTTCTAGTGGTGCAAAAGAGACGAACAGCAGCGTAAGCCGCACAAAGCTCCTACCTCTGTTCGCTCCCCTAGTGTGCGAGGATACGAACAACTGCCAGACGCAGTATAAGGAACGTTACCCTAGCGGCAACGTCCACCTACGAGTAGAATCACAAGGCCCAGCCAGACCATGTGCCTCAGGCACCTGCCTATGTCCGCTCCCCTAAGAGGTAAGGATACGGACAGCAGCCGAAGCTGTAAGGTATAAGAACGCTACCCTGCCGGTAGCGCTCACCTAGCATAGACAGAGGAATGCCTAGAGGAACGCGCACAGAGCGTCTACTCATATGCATGAACCAAGCAGACTGAGCACCATGCGGCGTGTGTCAGGGTCTTATATAGACTCTGTGCCTCATCCAAGATGGAGGACACCAGAGCCAATCCGCTGCCAGAACGACAGGAGTGACGTCATGCTGGCCTATCACCGAGCAAGACGTCACAAGCACATGGCCAGCGACCAATCGGCATAGAAGGTGTCAGAGACATGTGACCTCGTGTCAGCGATGATGTCACCCGCACATGTGCAATGGCTCCAAGATTGGACTTAGTCTCCGGCGCTCGCACATGTGCAGTAGCAAGAAATCTGGACTTAGTCTCCAGCGCTCGCACATGTGCAGTAGCAAGAAATCTGGACTTAGTCTCCAGCGCTCGCACATGTGCAGTAGCAAGAAATCTGGACATAGTCTCCAGTGCTCGCAGCAACCGTAACAGTCTGCCTGCATTGCACACTCAAACTCATTGTTACTAAGCCATTATACTAGCAAACACTGAGTGAACTTAGTGGCATCCTAAACGTGGCTGTTGGACTTCTGTATTGTCACACTAGTGCAAAGATATTTCCAACACGCCTGCCTGCATTGCACACTCAAACTCATTGTTACTAAGCCATTATACTAGCAAACACTGAGTGAACTTAGTAGCATCCTAAAAGTGGCTGTTGGACTTCCAATAGTGTCCCACTGGTGCAAATCTATGTGCATCACCTCTGCATTGCACACTCAAACTCATTGTTACCAAGCCATTATACTAGCAAACACTGAGTGAACTTAGTGGCATCCTAAAAGCGGCTGTTGGACTTCTGTATTTTTCCACTAGTGCAAAGATATTTGCAGCACGTCTGCCTGCATTGCACACTCAAACTCATTGTTACTAAGCCATTATACTAGCAAACACTTAGTGAACTTAGTGGCATGCTAAACGTGGCTGTTGGACTTCTGTATTGCCACACTAGTGCAAAGATATTTGCAGCACGTCTGCCTGCATTGCACACTCAAACTCATTGTTACTAAGCCAATATACTAGCAAACACTGAGTGAACTTAGTGGCATCCTAAACGTGGCTGTTGGACTTCTGTATTGTCACACTAGTGCAAAGATATTTCAAACACGCCTGCCTGCATTGCACACTCGAACTCATTGTTACTAAGCCATTATACTAGCAAACACTGAGTGAACTTAGTGGCATCCTTTACGTGGCTGTTGGACTTCTGTATTGTCCCACTAGTGCAAAGATATTTGCAGCACGTCTACCTGCATTGCACACTCAAACTCATTGTTACTAAGCCATTATACTAGCAAACACTGAGTGAACTTAGTGGCATCCTTAAAGTGGCTGCTGGACTTCTGTATTGTCCCACTAGTGCAAAGATATTTGCAGCACGTCTACCTGCATTGCACACTCAAACTCATTGTTACTAAGCCATTATACTAGCAAACACTGAGTGAACTTAGTGGCATCCTAAAAGTGGCTGTTGGACTTCTGTATTGTCCCACTAGTGCAAAGATATTTGCAGCACGTCTGCCTGCATTGCACACTCAAACTCATGGTTACTAAGCCATTATACTAGGAAACACTGAGTGATTTTAGTGGCACCCTAAAAGTGGCTGTTGGACTTCTGTATTGTCCCACTAGTGCAAAGATATTTGCAGCAGGTCTGCCTGCATTGCACACTCAAACTCATTGTTACTAAGCCATTATACTAGCAAACACTGATTGAACTTAGTGGCATCCTAAACGTGGCTGTTGGACTTCTGTATTGTCCCACTAGTGCAAAGATATTTGCAGCACGTCTGCCTGCATTGCACACTCAAACTCATTGTTACTAAGCCATTATACTAGCAAACACTGAGTGAACTTAGTGGCATCCTAAACGTGGCTGTTGGACTTTTGTATTGTCCCACTAGTGCAAAGATATTTGCAGCATGTCTGCCTGCATTGCACACTCAAACTCATTGTTACCAAGCCATTATACTAGCAAACACTAAGTGAACTTAGTGGCATCCTAAAATTGGCTTTTGGACTTCCATTAGTGTCCCACTGGTGCAAATCTATGTGCATCACCTCTGCATTGCACACTCAAACTCATTGTTACTAAGCCATTATACTAGCAAACACTGAGTGAACTTAGTGGCATCCTAAAAGTGGCTGCTGGACTTCTGTATTGTCCCACTAGTGCAAAGATATTTGCAGCACGTCTACCTGCATTGCACACTCAAACTCATTGTTACTAAGCCATTATACTAGCAAACACTGATTGAACTTAGTGGCATCCTAAAAGTGGCTGTTGGACTTCTGTATTGTCCCACTAGTGCAAAGATATTTGCAGCACGTCTGCCTGCATTGCACACTCAAACTCATTGTTTTTAAGCCATTATACTAGCAAACAATGAGTGAACTTAGTGGCATCCTAAAAGTGACTGTTGGACTTCTGTATTGTCCCACTAGTGCAAAGATATTTGCAGCACGTCTACCTGCATTGCACACTCAAACTCATTGTTACAAAGTCATTATACTAGCAAACACTAAGTAAACTTAGTGGCATCCTAAAAGTGGCTGTTGGACTTCCATTAGTGTCCCACTGGTGCAAATCTATGTGCATCACCTCTGCATTGCACACTCCACCTCATTGTTACTAAGCAATTATAATAGCAAACACTGAGTGAACTTAGTGGCATCCTAAAAGTGGCTGTTGGACTTCTGTATTGTCCCACTAGTGCAAAGATATTTGCATCACGTCTGCCTGCATTGCACACTCAAACTCATTGTGACTAAGCCATTATACTAGCAAACACTGAGTGAACTTAGTGGCATCCTAAACGTGGCTGTTGGGCTTCTGTATTGTCCCACTAGTGCAAAGATATTTGCAGCTCGTCTGCCTGCATTGCACACTCAAACTCCTTGTTACTAAGCCATTATACTGGCAAACAATGAGTAAACTTAGTGGCATCCTAAAAGTGGCTGTTGGACTTCCAATAGTGTCCCACTGGTGCAAATCTATGTGTATCACCTCTGCATTGCACACTCAAACTCATTGTTATTTAGCCATTTTACTAGCAAACACTGAATGAACTTAGTGGCATCCTAAACGTGGCTGTTGGACTTCTGTATTGTCACAATAGTGCAAAGATATTTGCAGCACGTCTGCTTGCATTGCACACTCAAACTCATTGTTACTAAGCCATTATACTAGCAAACACTGAGAGAACTTAGTGGCATCCTAAAAGTGGCTGTTGGACTTCTGTATTGTCCCACTAGTGCAAAGATATTTGCAGCACGTCTGCCTGCATTGCACACTCAAACTCATTGTTACTAAGCCATTATACTAGCAAACACTGAGTGAACTTAGTGGCATCCTAAATGTGGCTGTTGGACTTCTGTAGTGTCCCACTAGTGCAAAGATATTTGCAGCACGTCTGCCTGCATTGCACACTCAAACTCATTGTTACTTAGCCATTATACTAGCAAACACTGAGTGAAATTAGTAGCATCCTAAAGGTGGCTGTTGGACTTCTGTATTGTCCCACTAGTGCAAAGATATTTGCAGGACGTCTGCCTGCATTGCAAACTCAAACTCATTGTTACTAAGCCATTATACCAGCAAACACTGAGTGAACTTAGTGGCATCCTAAACGTGGCTGTTGGACTTCTGTATTGTCCCACTAGTGCAAAGATATTTGCAGCACGTCTACCTGCATTGCTCACTCAAACTCATTGTTACTAAGCCATTATACTCTCAAACACTGAGTAAACTTAGTGGCATCCTAAAAGTAGCTGCTGGACTTCTGTATTGTCCCACTAGTGCAAAGATATTTGCAGCACGTCTACCTGCATTGCACACTCAAACTCATTGTTACTAAGCCATTATACTAGCAAACACTGATTGAACTTAGTGGCATCCTAAAAGTGGCTGTTGGACTTCTGTATTGTCCCACTAGTGCAAAGATATTTGCAGCACGTCTGCCTGCATTGCACACTCATACTCATTGTTACTAAGCCATTATACTAGCAAACACTGAGTGAACTTAGTGGCATCCTAAATGTTGCTGTTGGACTTCTGTATTGTCCCACTAGTGCAAAGATATTTACAGCACGTCTGCCTGCATTGCACACTCAAACTCATTGTTACTAAGCCAATTATATTAGGAAACACTGAGTGAACTTAGTGGCACTCTAAAAGTGGCTGTTGGACTTCTGTATTGTCCCACTAGTGCAAAGATATTTGCAGCACGTCTACCTGCATTGCACACTCAAACTCATTGTTACTAAGCCATTATACTAGCAAACACTGAGTGAACTTAGTGGCATCCTAAAAGTGGCTGTTGGACTTCTGTATTGTCACACTAGTGCAAAGATATTTGCAGCACGTCTGCCTGCATTGCACACTCAAACTCATTGTTACTAAGCCATTATACTAGCAAACACTGAGTGAACTTAGTGGCATCCTAAAAGTGGCTGTTGGACTTCTGTATTGTCCCACTAGTGCAAAGATATTTGCAGCACGTCTGCCTGCATTGCACACTCAAACTCATTGTTACTAAGCCATTATACTAGCAAACACTGAGTGAACTTAGTGGCATCCTAAAAGTGGCTGTTGGACTTCTGTATTGTCCCACTAGTGCAAAGATATTTGCAGCACGTCTGCCTGCATTGCACACTCAAACTCATTGTTACTAAGCCATTATACCAGCAAACACTAAGTGAACTTAGTGGCATCCTAAAATTGGCTGTTGGACTTCTGTATTGTTCCACTAGTGCAAAGATATTTGCAGCACGTCTGCCTGCATTGCACACTCAAACTCATTGTTACTAAGCCATTATACTAGCAAACACTGATTGAACTTAGTGGCATCCTAAACGTGGCTGTTGGACTTCTGTATTGTCCCACTAGTGCAAAGATATTTGCAGCACGTCTGCCTGCATTGCACACTCAAACTCATTGTTACTAAGCCATTATACTAGCAAACACTGAGTGAACTTAGTGGCATCCTAAATGTGGCTGTTGGATTTCTGTATTGTCCCACTAGTGCAAAGATATTTGCAGCACGTCTACCTGCATTGCACACTCAAACTCATTGTTACTAAGCCATTATACTAGCAAACACTGAGTGAACTTAGTGGCATCCTAAAAGTGGCTGCTGGACTTCTGTATTGTCCCACTACTGCAAAGATATTTGCAGCACGTCTACCTGCATTGCACACTCAAACTCATTGTTACTAAGCCATTATAATAGCAAACACTGAGTGAACTTAGTGGCATCCTAAACGTGGCTGTTGGACTTCTGTATTGTCACACTAGTGCAAAGATATTTCCAACACGCCTGCCTGCATTGCACACTCAAATTCATTGTTACTAAGCCATTATACTAGCAAACACTGAGTGAACTTAGTAGCATCCTAAAAGTGGCTGTTGGACTTCCAATAGTGTCCCACTGGTGCAAATCTATGTGCATCACCTCTGCATTGCACACTCAAACTCATTGTTACCAAGCCATTATACTAGCAAACACTGAGTGAACTTAGTGGCATCCTAAAAGCGGCTGTTGGACTTCTGTATTTTTCCACTAGTGCAAAGATATTTGCAGCACGTCTGCCTGCATTGCACACTCAAACTCATTGTTACTAAGCCATTATACTAGCAAACACTTAGTGAACTTAGTGGCATGCTAAACGTGGCTGTTGGACTTCTGTATTGTCACACTAGTGCAAAGATATTTGCAGCACGTCTGCCTGCATTGCACACTCAAACTCATTGTTACTAAGCCAATATACTAGCAAACACTGAGTGAACTTAGTGGCATCCTAAACGTGGCTGTTGGACTTCTGTATTGTCACACTAGTGCAAAGATATTTCAAACACGCCTGCCTGCATTGCACACTCGAACTCATTGTTACTAAGCCATTATACTAGCAAACACTGAGTGAACTTAGTGGCATCCTATACGTGGCTGTTGGACTTCTGTATTGTCCCACTAGTGCAAAGATATTTGCAGCACGTCTACCTGCATTGCACACTCAAACTCATTGTTACTAAGCCATTATACTAGCAAACACTGAGTGAACTTAGTGGCATCCTTAAAGTGGCTGCTGGACTTCTGTATTGTCCCACTAGTGCAAAGATATTTGCAGCACGTCTACCTGCATTGCACACTCAAACTCATTGTTACTAAGCCATTATACTAGCAAACACTGAGTGAACTTAGTGGCATCCTAAAAGTGGCTGTTGGACTTCTGTATTGTCCCACTAGTGCAAAGATATTTGCAGCACGTCTGCCTGCATTGCACACTCAAACTCATTGTTACTAAGCCATTATACTAGGAAACACTGAGTGATTTTAGTGGCACCCTAAAAGTGGCTGTTGGACTTCTGTATTGTCCCACTAGTGCAAAGATATTTGCAGCACGTCTGCCTGCATTGCACACTCAAACTCATTGTTACTAAGCCATTATACTAGCAAACACTGATTGAACTTAGTGGCATCTTAAACGTGGCTGTTGGACTTCTGTATTGTCCCACTAGTGCAAAGATATTTGCAGCACGTCTGCCTGCATTGCACACTCAAACTCATTGTTACTAAGCCATTATACTAGCAAACACTGAGTGAACTTAGTGGCATCCTAAACGTGGCTGTTGGACTTTTGTATTGTCCCACTAGTGCAAAGATATTTGCAGCATGTCTGCCTGCATTGCACACTGAAACTCATTGTTACCAAGCCATTATACTAGCAAACACTAAGTGAACTTAGTGGCATCCTAAAATTGGCTGTTGGACTTCCATTAGTGTCCCACTGGTGCAAATCTATGTGCATCACCTCTGCATTGCACACTCAAACTCATTGTTACTAAGCCATTATACTAGCAAACACTGAGTGAACTTAGTGGCATCCTAAAAGTGGCTGCTGGACTTCTGTATTGTCCCACTAGTGCAAAGATATTTGCAGCACGTCTACCTGCATTGCACACTCAAACTCATTGTTACTAAGCCATTATACTAGCAAACACTGATTGAACTTAGTGGCATCCTAAAAGTGGCTGTTGGACTTCTGTATTGTCCCACTAGTGCAAAGATATTTGCTGCACGTCTGCCTGCAGTGCACACTCAAACTCATTGTTACTAAGCCATTATACTAGCAAACACTGAGTGAACTTAGTGGCATCCTAAATGTGGCTGTTGGACTTCTGTATTGTCCCACTAGTGCAAAGATATTTGCAGCACATCTGCCTGCATTGCACACTCAAACTCATTGTTACTAAACCATTATACTAGCAAACACTAAGTGAACTTAGTGGCATCCTAAATGTGGCTGTTGGACTTCTGTATTGTCCCACTAGTGAAAAGATATTTGCAGCACGTCTGCCTGCATTGCACACTCAAACTCATTGTTTTTAAGCCATTATACTAGCAAACAATGAGTGAACTTAGTGGCATCCTAAAAGTGACTGTTGGACTTCTGTATTGTCCCACTAGTGCAAAGATATTTGCAGCACGTCTACCTGCATTGCACACTCAAACTCATTGTTACTAAGTCATTATACTAGCAAACACTAAGTAAGCTTAGTGGCATCCTAAAAGTGGCTGTTGGACTTCCATTAGTGTCCCACTGGTGCAAATCTATGTGCATCACCTCTGCATTGCACACTCAAACTCATTGTTACTAAGCCATTATAATAGCAAACACTGAGTGAACTTAGTGGCATCCTAAAAGTGGCTGTTGGACTTCTGTATTGTCCCACTAGTGCAAAGATATTTGCATCACGTCTGCCTGCATTGCACACTCAAACTCATTGTGACTAAGCCATTATACTAGCAAACACTGAGTGAACTTAGTGGCATCCTAAACGTGGCTGTTGGGCTTCTGTATTGTCCCACTAGTGCAAAGATATTTGCAGCTCGTCTGCCTGCATTGCACACTCAAACTCATTGTTACTAAGCCATTATACTAGCAAACAATGAGTAAACTTAGTGGCATCCTAAAAGTGGCTGTTGGACTTCCAATAGTGTCCCACTGGTGCAAATCTATGTGCATCACCTCTGCATTGCACACTCAAACTCATTGTTATTTAGCCATTTTACTAGCAAACACTGAGTGAACTTAGTGGCATCCTAAACGTGGCTGTTGGACTTCTGTATTGTCACAATAGTGCAAAGATATTTGCAGCACGTCTGCCTGCATTGCACACTCAAACTCATTGTTACTTAGCCATTATACTAGCAAACACTGAGTGAAATTAGTAGCATCCTAAAGGTGGCTGTTGGACTTCTGTATTGTCCCACTAGTGCAAAGATATTTGCAGGACGTCTGCCTGCATTGCAAACTCAAACTCATTGTTACTAAGCCATTATACCAGCAAACACTGAGTGAACTTAGTGGCATCCTAAACGTGGCTGTTGGACTTCTGTATTGTCCCACTAGTGCAAAGATATTTGCAGCACGTCTACCTGCATTGCTCACTCAAACTCATTGTTACTAAGCCATTATACTCTCAAACACTGAGTAAACTTAGTGGCATCCTAAAAGTGGCTGCTGGACTTCTGTATTGTCCCACTAGTGCAAAGATATTTGCAGCACGTCTACCTGCATTGCACACTCAAACTCATTGTTACTAAGCCATTATACTAGCAAACACTGATTGAACTTAGTGGCATCCTAAAAGTGGCTGTTGGACTTCTGTATTGTCCCACTAGTGCAAAGATATTTGCAGCACGTCTGCCTGCATTGCACACTCATACTCATTGTTACTAAGCCATTATACTAGCAAACACTGAGTGAACTTAGTGGCATCCTAAATGTTGCTGTTGGACCTCTGTATTGTCCCACTAGTGCAAAGATATTTACAGCACGTCTGCCTGCATTGCACACTCAAACTCATTGTTACTAAGCCAATTATATTAGGAAACACTGAGTGAACTTAGTGGCACTCTAAAAGTGGCTGTTGGACTTCTGTATTGTCCCACTAGTGCAAAGATATTTGCAGCACGTCTACCTGCATTGCACACTCAAACTCATTGTTACTAAGCCATTATACTAGCAAACACTGAGTGAACTTAGTGGCATCCTAAAAGTGGCTGTTGGACTTCTGTATTGTTACACTAGTGCAAAGATATTTGCAGCACGTCTGCCTGCATTGCACACTCAAACTCATTGTTACTAAGCCATTATACTAGCAAACACTGAGTGAACTTAGTGGCATCCTAAAAGTGGCTGTTGGACTTCTGTATTGTCCCACTAGTGCAAAGATGTTTGCAGCACGTCTGCCTGCATTGCACACTCAAACTCATTGTTACTAAGCCATTATACTAGCAAACACTGAGTGAACTTAGTGGCATCCTAAAAGTGGCTGTTGGACTTCTGTATTGTCCCACTAGTGCAAAGATATTTGCAGCACGTCTGCCTGCATTGCACACTCAAACTCATTGTTACTAAGCCATTATACCAGCAAACACTAAGTGAACTTAGTGGCATCCTAAAATTGGCTGTTGGACTTCTGTATTGTTCCACTAGTGCAAAGATATTTGCAGCACGTCTGCCTGCATTGCACACTCAAACTCATTGTTACTAAGCCATTATACTAGCAAACACTGAGTGAACTTAGTGGCATCCTAAATGTGGCTGTTGGATTTCTGTATTGTCCCACTAGTGCAAAGATATTTGCAGCACGTCTACCTGCATTGCACACTCAAACTCATTGTTACTAAGCCATTATACTAGCAAACACTGAGTGAACTTAGTGGCATCCTAAAAGTGGCTGCTGGACTTCTGTATTGTCCCACTACTGCAAAGATATTTGCAGCACGTCTACCTGCATTGCACACTCAAACTCATTGTTACTAAGTCATTATACTAGCAAACACTAAGTAAACTTATTGGCATCCTAAAAGTGGCTGTTGGACTTCCATTAGTGTCCCACTGGTGCAAATCTATGTGCATCACCTCTGCATTGCACACTCAAACTCATTGTTATTAAGCCATTATACTAGCAAACACTGATTAAACTTATTGGCATCCTAAACGTGGCTGTTGGACTTCTGTATTGTCCCACTAGTGCAAAGATATTTGCAGCACGTCTGCCTGCATTGCACACTCAAACTCATTGTTACTAAGTAGTGATGAGCGAGTACTAAAAAGCTCGGGTGCTCGAAGCTCGGGCCGAGCCTCCCAAGATACTCGTGTACTCGGCCCGTGCAACGAGCCCAATGTTATCCTATGGGAGACCCGAGTATTTTTGTGAAATGACCCCCCGGCAGCATGTAGAAACCCTAAAAATGTCACAACAGTCTCAGAAGAGTGCTCAAATGACATGGCAACAGCATGGGGAAGACCCCTTGAAGCATTTATCACTCAAAAGTCACAGCTGTGAACAATTTTGTCCGCGTTTCACGCCATTTTTACGGACTCACCAGAAAACCTTCCAAAATGACCCCAAAATGATTTTTCATGGCAGAAATGTTAAGGGCACATACCCAATAGTGAGATAGAGCTGGTGTATGTTACTTTTTGAGATTAATACATGAAAGATTTTACGTGAAAACATTGTGTGGCTCTCCGATGTCCCTGAGAAGAGACGTACATGAAGGCCCCTTGAGTCTAATGTGCCCATTTTGAGGAAGTGAGTCTTTGTAGTATTTTCCTTTGCCAGGGCAGTCCAAAATTGTGAGGTTCACCAATGCCCCTGCATACAGACGTGCATGAGGGCCTGTAAACCTGAAGTGCCCATTGTAAGGAAGTGGGTCTATTGTAGTATAGCCCTTAGGCAGGGCAGCCAAAAATTGGGAGGCTCCACATTGTCCCTGGATAGAGACGTGCATGATGGCCTGTAAACCTGAAGTGCCCATTGGAAGGAAGTGGGTCTATTGTAGTATAGCCCTTAGGCAGGGCAGCCAAAAATTGGGAGGCTCCACGTTGTCCCTGGATAGAGACGTGCATGAGGGCCTGTAAACCTGAAGTGCCCATTGTCAGGAAGTGGGTGTATTATAGCATAGCCCTTAGGCAGGGCAGCCAAAAATTGGGAGGCTCCACATTGTCCCTGGATAGAGACGTGCATGATGGCCTGTAAACCTGAAGTGCCCATTGTAAGGAAGTGGGTCTATTGTAGTATAGCCCTTAGGCAGGGCAGCCAAAAATTGGGAGGCTCCACGTTGTCCCTGGATAGAGACGTGCATGAGGGCCTGTAAACCTGAAGTGCCCATTGGAAGGAAGTGGGTCTATTGTAGTATAGCCCTTAGGCAGGGCAGCCAAAAATTGGGAGGCTCCACGTTGTCCCTGGATAGAGACCTGTTAGGTTCTTAGTGCCTCCGTGCTTGCATTTAAAAACCGCACGTGTGTGCCTGTTGGTGGCAGCTTTCCGCTGCATTTGTGTGAGTTTTGCAAAAACTTGGATATAACGCACAAGTCTAGTGAATACACATCAGCACAGCATTGCAAAATGCGCAAGGGCGTTGTCAACGAACAAGGAAGTGGACGTGATGGTGGTGCAGGCAGAGACCGAGGTTGTGTGCAAGCTCTAATTTCGCCACAACAAAGGGCCACATCTAGTCGCTCGCACGTCCTGTCCCAAATTCTTGGGGACCGCAGCAGTACACCGCTCTTGAACCAAGACCAGTGTCAACAGGTTGTTAGTTGGATAGCGGATAATGCTTCCAGTCAGATTGGCACCACCACAAACACTCTGTCTTCCACACGGTCAAGTGTCAGTAGCCGTGATACTGCACCGCACATTTCAGAACCTGATCCTCCTTCCTACCACCAGGCCGAGTACACGTCCATGGACATTACTGATCCCACACTTGGACACTCGGAAGAGCTGTTCGTTCACGTTTCCATTCACAAATTCTGGCCTCTCGCCAGCTCCTGTTGAAGTGGGCCATGACGAGATTGTATGTACAGATGCCCAAATATTTGAGCAGCCACGTTCTCACGAAGTTGGCAACGTGTCTCAACAAGGGGTGGACGATGATGAGACACAATTGTCAGGAAGTCAGGAGGAGGAGCAGGGTGCGGAAGAGGAAGACGACGTGGTGGATGATCCAGTAACTGACCCAACCTGGCAGGAGGATATGCAGAGCGAGGACAGCAGTGCACAGGGGGAGGGAGGCGTAGCATCCCAACAGGCAGTAAGAAGCAGAGTGGTGGCCCCAGGCAGACGTCAGGCAACTGTTCCCCGGAACAACACGACACAAGGTGCCTGTACAAATGTTAGGTCTTCCCGAGTCTGGCTGTAATACTATTGTATGTATTGAGGATTTCGATTGCGTTAGGGCAATGACAACCAGAGACGAGTTCTTGGTGCAAGACGTTTATAATATGCAACCAGCAAATATGTACATAAACGGAACAAAAACACAGTAGAACATAAATACAGGAAATACCTTCCAGGGACGGAGCGAAAGGGAATTCCCGGGACCGCGCACCGGACTCCCCCAGGGAGACCACCAAGAGCGAACCCCTATACAGGGACTGTCTGGCAATCACCCCAGAAGCCCTAAATGCGCAGCAGCCGGGACACAAAAGGGCAATAGGTAAGTCCAAAAATGTCCGTACGTGATGTGAGTCCAGAGTGGTATTAAACGGAAGGAACCGGGCAGAAGTGCCGACCAAAGACGGCAAACGGAGTCCGGGCACAGCTAGATGATACCAGATGAAGTCCAGAGTCGGTGTCGGTTGTTTTCCAAGAGGATCCGAATAACAATCAGGAACCAAAAGCAGCAGGGCAGGAGCACACAGGAAGCAGTATACTCAGGCACTGGACTAAGCTTTAGGGGCGGCTTTTAAACAGATGGACAGGAAGTAGGGCAACAGAACAGAAAACTCCATGTTAACAAAGGGCAAGCTCTTTCAAAAGAAAACTGGAAAACCCGGAACTCTGACACTGGCAGTTTTTTAAGTTGGCTCCAGATGATTCTAAAAAGGCCATTTGCAACACCTGCCATGCCAGCATCAGCAGGGGTACCAAAACTAGCAGCCTGACCACCACCAGCATGATCAGGCACATGTCAGCCAAGCACCCGACTTTGTGGGAAGTACAACAGAGTCGAGGAGCAGTGCTTGCTGATGTCACTGCTACGTCTTCGCTGGTTGTGCATGCGAGCCAATCCCCTGTCCATGCTGCCTGCGAACAAGCCTCCTCCACTCCTGCACCTGCAGTTGCCTACGCAGAAAGAACACCATCATCAAGCACGTCCTTGTCCCAGCGCAGCGTTCAGTTATCCATTCAGCAAACCTTTGAACGCAGGCGCAAATACACTGCCAACACCCCACATGCCACAGTTCTAAATGCTAACATTTCGCGACTGCTTGCGCTGGAAATGTTGCCTTTTAGGCTGGTTGAGACAGAAGCATTCCGCGACCTGATGGTGGCAGCTGTCCCACGTTACTCGGTCCACAGCCGCCACTATTTCTCCCGGTGTGCCGTCCCCGCATTGCATAACCACGTGTCACAAAACATCACACGTGCCCTGAACAACGCTGTTTCAGCCAAAGTCCACCTAACCACAGACACGTGGACAAGTGCATGTGGGCAAGGCCGCTACATCTCGTTGACGTCACACTGGGTTAATATTGTGCAAGCTGGGACCCAGTCTGAGCGAGGGACGGAACACGTCCTTCCCACACCAAGTTTTGCAGGCCCTACCTCAGTCAGGGTTTCACACACACTCTACAGCTCCGGAATGTCATGCTCCTCAGCCTCCTCCTCCTCCTGCGCATCCTGATCCACTTTACCCTCCACACCAGTCCCAAGCTGGAAGTGTCGCGGGCGGAGGAGGGGACGGTGCGCTCTCCCACTGCTCGGGTCCGGCTGACGCTGCTCTACGGCTGCTGCTGCTCGTTGGCTCGAGCGATGGCCGGATCCCGGGGACTCGAGCGGCGCTACTCGCCCGTGAGTGAAAAGGGGTGGTTTGGGTTTTGGGGATATTGTCCGTGACGCCACCCACGGTTGTGGTGATTGTGTGGACACCACCGCTGCTCTGGACGGGGATCCCGGGAGCCTGTGACAGGGAGCAGCTTTGTTGTTATTTCTCCCCTCCGTGGGTAGGGGGGTTGGTTGTCCCGGGGCCTGGTGATGGGGTAGAGATGGATGACAGGCGGGTTGCGGGGCCTGATGAGGTGCAGGGTCGCAGGGGCAGCGCTGTGCCACACGGCACGGAGGTACTCACTCAGCCCAATGATGATGACACAGTTCACGGTAAAACAAGTGGCTGGATGGACGGGTCACTCGGACGGCTGCGGTTGTTCCTCCCTGCAGGTTAGTGATGACTGTCTCTCCCTGCACCTAAGTTAAGTGTTGGTAGTGATGGTTTCCCAACGGTAACCCGCTCCCCGACCTGGATATGGGCCGGAGGAGCCCCTTTTGCCCACAGGCGCTGGCCCTGGGAGACGGTTGCCCTTGGCGGTGGCGGTGTCTCCCCTTCACGGTTGTACGGTTGCCTTCTATCTGGACTTGGCTGTTTGGAAACCCTGAGGTTCCCTTCACTAACGGATTTGGCAAATTCACGGCGACACCAAGCCTTGCCGGGATCCGAAAGTCCTCTGCCAATGGTGCTGGCTTCTCTTTGTATACCGGTCCGGTACGGCCGGGTCACCACCCGTCCACGGTCCTTACGGCAGACTTTAATCGGCCTCCACTGCAGACGGTCACCACATCCTGCCAACCTTGCTGTCCTGTCCGGGCCACACACCCGGACCAACTTCAGGCTCTTTGCTGTCACTTTTCTCCTCTCTACTACTTTCCTCCTTCCACTTCCTTAGCTTAACTCTCACTGCCTGTGTTTTCTCTCCTCCTCGGTGGGTGGAGACCAACCGCCTGGCTCCACACCCTGGTGTGGACAACAGCCCCTGGGGAAGGCAACAAGGATTTTGTGTTTTGACTATGATATGCCTGCAGGGAGTGTGGGGTGTTTAAGTGTTGTGCTCTGTGGCCCCTGGCTTGTCCAGGGCGACACAGAAGCACTGCAGCACTGCCTCGGCGAAGCGGCAACAGGCAGTGCTGAAGCTAATCTGCATAGGTGACAAACCCCACAATGCAGAAGAGGTGTGGACAGCTCTGAAACAGCAGGCAGATCACTGGCTCACAACTCTGAACCTAAAGCCAGGAAAGGTCGTGTGTGACAATGGCCGGAACCTGGTGGCGGCTTTGAGGCGAGGCCAGCTGACACATGTTCCATGCGTGGCCCATGTGCTCAACCTCGTGGTTCAGCGGTTTCTAAAGTCATACTCAGAGCTGTCTGATCTGCTGGTAAAAGTTCGCCGCCTGTCTGCACATTTTCGAAAGTCACCTACTGCTTCAGCCGGCCTTGCCGGCTTAAGACGCCGTTTGCATCTTCCGGCACACAGACTGGTGTGTGATGTCCCCACGCGTTGGAATTCAACTCTGCACAAGTTGGTCAGGATATGTGAGCAGAAGAGGGCAGTTGTTGAGTACCTGCATCACCTAAGCCGTCGGGAAATGGGTCAAACTCCACACATAACACCTGAGGAGTGGAGATGGATGTCCGACCTATGCACCATCCGCCAAAACTTTGAGGACTCCACCAAGATGGTGAGCGGCGATGACGACATTATTAGCGTCACCATACCGCTTCTCTGCCTTCTAAAATGGTCTCTGCTCAAAAAACAACCATGATGCATTGCAGGCGGAGCGCGATGAGTTTGAGCAAGAAACAGTAGTGGGTGTGGGTGATGATAACACACAGCCCAGCCTCGTCTCATCACAACGTGCAGTGGAGGACTATGACGAGGAGGAGGATGAAGACATGGAGCAACTCTCTGGCCAAATTGAGGATATGACATGCAGTCATATCCTCGGTTCAGCGTGGCTGGCCAGAGGACAGGGTAGATGATGAGGAGGAGGAGGAGGAGGACAGCATGTTCAGTCATCGTGTTGGTCAGGATACTGAAGTGATGGCTGTTAAGAGTCTGGCACACATGGCTGACTTTATGGTAAGCTGCCTGTCTCGTGACCCTCGCGTTAAGAACATCTTGGCCGACAATCATTACTGGTTGGTAACACTGTTAGACCCACGCTAAAAGGAGAACTTTATGTCGCTTATTCCCGAGGCAAAATGCAGCAGTTCCAGAAGGCCATAGTCACGGAAGTAGGCAAAGCATTCCCCTCACAAAACGCTAGCGGCATAGGTCAGGAATCAGTGGACAACCAAGGCGTACAGCCGAGAGGGGCACAAGTCCAATCCGCCAGAGGTAGGGGAACAGTCTTTAAGATGTGGGACAGTTTTCTCAGCCCCTCACATACCACAGCCCCTGAGGTGAGGGGTAGTGCCACAAGAAATCCTAAGTTTGGCCAGATGCTCAAGGAGTACCTTGCAGATCAAACAACTGTACTCCGACATTCCTCTGTGCCTTACAATTAATGTGTATCCAAGCTGGACACGTGGCATGAATTGGCTCTCTACGCCTTGGAAGTCCTGGCCTGCCCTGCCGCTAGCGTTTTGTCAGAGCGTGTTTTTAGTGCCGCAGGTGGAATCATTACAGATAAACGCACCCGCCTGTCAACTGTAAATGCTGACAGGCTGACTCTGATCAAGATGAACAAGGGTTGGATTTGGCCAGACTTCACCACACACACCAACAGCAAATTACAGCGGAATTTAAAGTTTGTAACGGGAATTTGCCATGTACCTCCACTCACCCATGGTAACACACTTCTGGACTTTGGCTAATCGCTGGACTGCTCCTCCTTCTCCTCATGCGCCATCATGGTGACCGTTACAATAATTAAGCCGTTGTTTCAGGTATACCCCCAGTGGTAAATTTTTTCGCCCATTCTTTCTGAATGGGCATTACAACGACAGGAGACCCGCTCCTTTGCAATGGGAACAATGTTTTGAGGACCTCATGCACATCTCTATCCAGGGACAATGTGGAGCCTCCAAATTTTTGGCTGCCCTGCCTAAGGGCTATACTACAATAGACCCACTTCCTTACAATGGGCACTTCATGTTTACAGGCCATCATGCACGTCTCTATCCAGGGACAATGTGGAGCCTCCAAATTTTTGGCTGCCCTGCCTAAGGGCTATACTACAATAGACCCACTTCCTTACAATGGGCACTTCATGTTTACAGGCCATCATGCACGTCTCTATCCAGGGACAATATGGAGCCTGACGCTGCCACCGACTGCCACACACATGCTGTTTTTAAATGCAAGCACGGACGCAATAAGAACCTAACTGGTTTTTAGGAGCGACAATTACTGAGAAGTCTGACACTATCAGACACTGCTGACTGACGTGTATTATACACTAGACTTGTGCGTTATATAATAGTTTGTGCAAAACGCGCACCTGTACGCTGCCACCGACAGACACACACGTGCTGTTTTTAAATGCAAGCACGGACGCAATAAGAACCTAACTGGTTTTTAGGAGCGACAATTACTGAGAAGTCTGACACTATCAGACACTGCTGACTGACGTGTATTATACACTAGACTTGTGCGTTATATAATAGTTTGTGCAAAACGCGCACCTGTACGCTGCCACCGACAGACACACACGTGCTGTTTTTAAATGCAAGCACGGACGCAATAAGAACCTAACTGGTTTTTAGGAGCGACAATTACTGAGAAGTCTGACACTATCAGACACTGCTGACTGACGTGTATTATACACTAGACTTGTGCATTATATAATAGTTTGTGCAAAACGCGCACCTGTACGCTGCCACCGACAGACACACACGTGCTGTTTTTAAATGCAAGCACGGACGCAATAAGAACCTAACTGGTTTTTAGGAGCGACAATTACTGAGAAGTCTGACACTATCAGACACTGCTGACTGACGTGTATTATACACTAGACTTGTGCGTTATATAATAGTTTGTGCAAAACGCGCACCTGTACGCTGCCACCGACAGACACACACGTGCTGTTTTTAAATGCAAGCACGGACGCAATAAGAACCTAACTGGTTTTTAGGAGCGACAATTACTGAGAAGTCCGACACTATCAGACACTGCTGACTGACGTGTATTATACACTAGACTTGTGCGTTATATAATAGTTTGTGCAAAACGCGCACCTGTACCCTGCCACCGACTGCCACACACGTGCTGTTTTTAAATGCAAGCACGGACGCAATAAGAACCTAACTGGTTTTTAGGAGCGACAATTACTGAGAAGTCTGACACTATCAGACACTGCTGACTGACGTGTATTATACACTAGACTTGTGCGTTATATAATAGTTTGTGCAAAACGCGCACCTGTACGCTGCCACCGACAGACACACACGTGCTGTTTTTAAATGCAAGCACGGACGCAATAAGAACCTAACTGGTTTTTAGGAGCGACAATTACTGAGAAGTCTGACACTATCAGACACTGCTGACTGACGTGTATTATACACTAGACTTGTGCGTTATATAATAGTTTGTGCAAAACGCGCACCTGTACGCTGCCACCGACAGACACACACGTGCTGTTTTTAAATGCAAGCACGGACGCAATAAGAACCTAACTGGTTTTTAGGAGCGACAATTACTGAGAAGTCTGACACTATCAGACACTGCTGACTGACGTGTATTATACACTAGACTTGTGCGTTATATAATAGTTTGTGCAAAACGCGCACCTGTACCCTGCCACCGACTGCCACACACGTGCTGTTTTTAAATGCAAGCACGGACGCAATAAGAACCTAACTGGTTTTTAGGAGCGACAATTACTGAGAAGTCTGACACTATCTGGACTGTTTTAGACTGTGTACACCAGCCCCAGATATGATGAAGGCTGGTATACGGTCACCACTAGGAATGGCTATATACCCTGCCTGCCTGCCTGCCTGCCTGCCTGTATACTGCTACAATAGTCCTGACAAGGACTCTTCTGGTCACTAGCCTGTATTCCGACCTGGCTATACCCTGCCTGTATATAGCAACAATAGTCCTGAGAAGGACTCTGCTACTGTACTCCGACCTGGCTATACCCTGCCTGCCTGTATACAACTAGAATAGTCCTGAGAAGGACTTTTGGTCACACTGTTTGCAGCCCTGCAACTGAAAAAGCTATAAAGGGCCGCAAAGCTTTCCCTGAATCAGCGACACTCTCCCTGCACTGACTGTCTGGATAGCTGTGAGCAGAGCACAGCGCGCCGGCTGGTATAAAGGCTCGGTCACGCTGTGCAGGCCGGCCAATCACTGCAATTCCACAACTAACAGGGCTGTGGCATTGCAGTGGTCTGCCAGCCAATCCCTGCATGAGGGCTGGCTCTCAAAAGAGCGCCAACATGCAGAAATGAAGACCACGAGTACAGCACGAGTATCGCGAGATTACTCGGTCCCTGCCGAGCAGCCCGAGTACAGCGATACTCGTGCGAGTACCGAGTAGTTACAAGCATGCTCGTTCATCACTATTACTAAGCCATTATACTTGCAAACACTGAGTGAACTTAGTGGCATCCTAAACGTGGCTGTTGGACTTCTGTATTGTCCCACTAGTGCAAAGATATTTGCAGCACGTCTACCTGCATTGCACACTCAAACTCATTGTTACTAAGCCATTATACTAGCAAACACTGAGTGAACTTAGTGGCATCCTAAAAGTGGCTGTTGGACTTCTGTATTGTCACACTAGTGCAAAGATATTTGCAGCACGTCTGCCTGCATTGCACACTCAAACTCATTGTTACTAAGCCATTATACTAGCAAACACTGAGTGAACTTAGTGGCATCCTAAAAGTGGCTGTTGGACTTCTGTATTGTCCCACTAGTGCAAAGATATTTGCAGCACGTCTGCCTGCATTGCACACTCAAACTCATTGTTACTAAGCCATTATACCAGCAAACACTGAGTGAACTTAGTGGCATCCTAAAAGTGGCTGTTGGACTTCTGTATTGTCCCACTAGTGGAAAGGTATTTGCAGCACGTCTGCCTGCATTGCACACTCAAACTCATTGTTACTAAGCCATTATACCAGCAAACACTGAGTGAACTTAGTGGCATCCTAAACGTGGCTGTTGGACTTCTGTATTGTCCCTCTAGTGCCAAGATATTTGCAGCACGTCTACCTGCATTGCTCACTCAAACTCATTGTTACTAAGCCATTATACTAGCAAACACTGAGTGAACTTAGTGGCATCATAAAAGTGGCTGCTGGACTTCTGTATTGTCCCACTAGTGCAAAGATATTTGCAGCACGTCTACCTGCATTGCACACTCAAACTCATTGTTACTAAGCCATTATACTAGCAAACACTGATTGAACTTAGTGGCATCCTAAAAGTGGCTGTTGGACTTCTGTATTCTCCCACTAGTGCAAAGATATTTGCAGCACGTCTGCCTGCATTGCACACTCAAACTCATTGTTACTAAGCCATTATACTAGCAAACACTGAGTGAACTTAGTGGCATCCTAAACGTGGTTGTTGGACTTCTGTATTGTCCCACTAGTGCAAAGATATTTGCAGAACGTCTGCCTGCATTGCACACTCAAACTCATTGTTACTAAGCCATTATACTAGGAAACACTGAGTGAACTTAGTGGCATCCTAAAAGGGGCTGTTGGACTTCCAATAGTGTCCCACTGGTGCAAATCTATGTGTATCACCTCTGCATTGCACACTCAAACTCATTGTTATTTAGCAATTATACTAGCAAACACTGAGTGAACTTAGTGGCATCCTAAACGTGGCTGTTGGACTTCTGTATTGTCACACTAGTGCAAAGATATTTGCAGCACGTCTGCTTGCATTGCACACTCAAACTCTTTGTTACTAAGCCATTATACTAGCAAACACTGAGTGAACTTAGTGGCATCCTAAAAGTGGCTGTTGGACTTCTGTATTGTCCCACTAGTGCAAAGATATTTGCAGCACGTCTGCCTGCATTGCACACTCAAACTCATTGTTACTAAGCCATTATACTAGCAAACACTGAGTGAACTTAGTGGCATCCTAAATGTGGCTGTTGGACTTCTGTATTGTCCCACTAGTGCAAAGATGTTTGCAGCACGTCTGCCTGCATTGCACACTCAAACTCATTGTTACTTAGCCATTATACTAGCAAACACTGAGTGAAATTAGTAGCATCCTAAAAGTGGCTGCTGGACTTCTGTATTGTCCCACTAGTGCAAAGATATTTGCAGCACGTCTGCCTGCATTGCACACTCAAACTCATTGTTACTAAGCCATTATACCAGCAAACACTGAGTGAACTTAGTGGCATCCTAAAAGTGGCTGTTGGACTTCTGTATTGTCCCACTAGTGGAAAGGTATTTGCAGCACGTCTGCCTGCATTGCACACTCAAACTCATTGTTACTAAGCCATTATACCAGCAAACACTGAGTGAACTTAGTGGCATCCTAAACGTGGCTGTTGGACTTCTGTATTGTCCCTCTAGTGCCAAGATATTTGCAGCACGTCTACCTGCATTGCTCACTCAAACTCATTGTTACTAAGCCATTATACTAGCAAACACTGAGTGAACTTAGTGGCATCATAAAAGTGGCTCCTGGACTTCTGTATTGTCCCACTAGTGCAAAGATATTTGCAGCACGTCTACCTGCATTGCACACTCAAACTCATTGTTACTAAGCCATTATACTAGCAAACACTGAGTGAACTTAGTGGCATCCTAAAAGTGGCTGTTGGACTTCTGTATTCTCCCACTAGTGCAAAGATATTTGCAGCACGTCTGCCTGCATTGCACACTCAAACTCATTGTTACTAAGCCATTATACTAGCAAACACTGAGTGAACTTAGTGGCATCCTAAACGTGGTTGTTGGACTTCTGTATTGTCCCACTAGTGCAAAGATATTTGCAGAACGTCTGCCTGCATTGCACACTCAAACTCATTGTTACTAAGCCATTATACTAGGAAACACTGAGTGAACTTAGTGGCATCCTAAAAGGGGCTGTTGGACTTCCAATAGTGTCCCACTGGTGCAAATCTATGTGTATCACCTCTGCATTGCACACTCAAACTCATTGTTATTTAGCAATTATACTAGCAAACACTGAGTGAACTTAGTGGCATCCTAAACGTGGCTGTTGGACTTCTGTATTGTCACACTAGTGCAAAGATATTTGCAGCACGTCTGCTTGCATTGCACACTCAAACTCTTTGTTACTAAGCCATTATACTAGCAAACACTGAGTGAACTTAGTGGCATCCTAAAAGTGGCTGTTGGACTTCTGTATTGTCCCACTAGTGCAAAGATATTTGCAGCACGTCTGCCTGCATTGCACACTCAAACTCATTGTTACTAAGCCATTATACTAGCAAACACTGAGTGAACTTAGTGGCATCCTAAATGTGGCTGTTGGACTTCTGTATTGTCCCACTAGTGCAAAGATATTTGCAGCACGTCTGCCTGCATTGCACACTCAAACTCATTGTTACTTAGCCATTATACTAGCAAACACTGAGTGAAATTAGTAGCATCCTAAAAGTGGCTGCTGGACTTCTGTATTGTCCCACTAGTGCAAAGATATTTGCAGCACGTCTACCTGCATTGCACACTCAAACTCATTGTTACTAAGCCATTATACTAGCAAACACTGTTTGAACTTAGTGGCATCCAAAAAGTAGCTGTTGGACTTCTGTATTGTCCCACTAGTGCAAAGATATTTGCAGCACGTCTGCCTGCATTGCACACTCAAACTCATTGTTACTAAGCCATTATACTAGCAAACACTGAGTGAACTTAGTGGCATCCTAAATGTGGCTGTTGGACTTCTGTATTGTCCCACTAGTGCAAAGATATTTGCAGCACGTCTACCTGCATTGCACACTCAAACTCATTGTTACTAAGCCATTATACTAGCAAACACTGTTTGAACTTAGTGGCATCCTAAAAGTGGCTGTTGGACTTCTGTATTGTCCCACTAGTGCAAAGATATTTGCAGCATTGTTACTAAGCCATTATACTAGCAAACACTGAGTGAACTTAGTGGCATCCTAAATGTTGCTGTTGGACTTCTGTATTGTCCCACTAGTGCAAAGATATTTACAGCACGTCTGCCTGCATTGCACACTCAAACTCATTGTTACTAAGCCATTATACTAGGAAACACTGAGTGAACTAAGTGGCACCCTAAAAGTGGCTGTTGGACTTCTGTATTGTCCCACTAGTGCAAAGATATTTGCAGCACGTCTGCATGCATTGCACACTCAAACTCATTGTTACTAAGCCATTATACTAGCAAACACTGATTGAACTTAGTGGCATCCTAAACGTGGCTGTTGGACTTCTGTATTGTCCCACTAGTGCAAAGATATTTGCAGCACGTCTGCCTGCATTGCACACTCAAACTCATTGTTACTAAGCCATTATACTTGCAAACACTGAGTGAACTTAGTGGCATCCTAAACGTGGCTGTTGGACTTCTGTATTGTCACACTAGTGCAAAGATATTTGCAGCACGTCTACCTGCATTGCACACTCAAACTCATTGTTACTAAGCCATTATACTAGCAAACACTGAGTGAACTTATTGGCATCCTAAAAGTGGCTGCTGGACTTCTGTATTGTCCCACTAGTGCAAAGATATTTGCAGCACGTCTACCTGCATTGCACACTCAAACTCATTGTTACTAAGCCATTATACTAGCAAACACTGAGTGAACTTAGTGGCATCCTAAATGTGGCTGTTGGACTTCTGTATTGTCCCACTAGTGCAAAGATATTTGCAGCACGTCTGCCTGCATTGCACACTCAAACTCATTGTTACTAAGCCATTATACTAGCAAACACTGAGTGAAATTAGTAGCATCCTAAAGGTGGCTGTTGGACTTCTGTATTGTCCCACTAGTGCAAAGATATTTGCAGGACGTCTGCCTGCATTGCAAACTCAAACTCATTGTTACTAAGCCATTATACCAGCAAACACTGAGTGAACTTAGTGACATCCTAAACGTGGCTGTTGGACTTCTGTATTGTCCCACTAGTGCAAAGATATTTGCAGCACGTCTACCTGCATTGCACACTCAAACTCATTGTTACTAAGCCATTATACTAGCAAACACTGAGTGAACTTAGTGGCATCCTAAAAGTGGCTGTTGGACTTCTGTATTGTCCCACTAGTGCAAAGATATTTGCAGCACGTCTGCCTGCATTGCACACTCAAACTCATTGTTACTAAGCCATTATACTAGCAAACACTGAGTGAATTTAGTGGCATCCTAAAAGTGGCTGTTGGACTTCTGTATTGTCCCACTAGTGCAAAGATATTTGCAGCACTTCTGCCTGCATTGCACACTCAAACTCATTGTTACTAAGCCATTATACCAGCAAACACTGAGTGAACTTAGTGGCATCCTAAAAGTGGCTGTTGGACTTCTGTATTGTCCCACTAGTGCAAAGATATTTGCAGCACGTCTGCCTGCATTGCACACTCAAACTCATTGTTACTAAGCCATTATACCAGCAAACACTGAGTGAACTTAGTGGCATCCTAAACGTGGCTGTTGGACTTCTGTATTGTCCCTCTAGTGCAAAGATATTTGCAGCACGTCTACCTGCATTGCTCACTCAAACTCATTGTTACTAAGCCATTATACTAGCAAACACTGAGTGAACTTAGTGGCATCCTAAAAGTGGCTGCTGGACTTCTGTATTGTCCCACTAGTGCAAAGATATTTGCAGCACGTCTACCTGCATTGCACACTCAAACTCATTGTTACTAAGCCATTATACTAGCAAACACTGATTGAACTTAGTGGCATCCTAAAAGTGGCTGTTGGACTTCTGTATTCTCCCACTAGTGCAAAGATATTTGCAGCACGTCTGCCTGCATTGCACACTCAAACTCATTGTTACTAAGCCATTATACTAGCAAACACTGAGTGAACTTAGTGGCATCCTAAATGTTGCTGTTGGACTTCTGTATTGTCCCACTAGTGCAAAGATATTTGCAGAACGTCTGCCTGCATTGCACACTCAAACTCATTGTTACTAAGCCATTATACTAGGAAACACTGAGTGAACTTAGTGGCATCCTAAACGTGGCTGTTGGACTTCTGTATTGTCACACTAGTGCAAAGATATTTTCAGCACGTCTGCTTGCATTGCACACTCAAACTCTTTGTTACTAAGCCATTATACTAGCAAACACTGAGTGAACTTAGTGGCATCCTAAAAGTGGCTGTTGGACTTCTGTATTGTCCCACTAGTGCAAAGATATTTGCAGCACGTCTGCCTGCATTGCACACTAAAACTCATTGTTACTTAGCCATTATACTAGCAAACACTGAGTGAAATTAGTAGCATCCTAAAGGTGGCTGTTGAACTTCTGTATTGTCCCACTAGTGCAAAGATATTTGCAGGACGTCTGCCTGCATTGCAAACTCAAACTCATTGTTACTAAGCCATTATACCAGCAAACACTGAGTGAACTTAGTGGCATCCTAAACGTGGCTGTTGGACTTCTGTATTGTCCCACTAGTGCAAAGATATTTGCAGCACGTCTACCTGCATTGCTCACTCAAACTCATTGTTACTAAGCCATTATACTAGCAAACACTGAGTAAACTTAGTGGCATCCTAAAAGTGGCTGCTGGACTTCTGTATTGTCCCACTAGTGCAAAGATATTTGCAGCACGTCTACCTGCATTGCACACTCAAACTCATTGTTACTAAGCCATTATACTTGCAAACACTGTTTGAACTTAGTGACATCCTAAAAGTGGCTGTTGGACTTCTGTATTGTCCCACTAGTGCAAAGATATTTGCAGCACGTCTACCTGCATTGCACACTCAAACTCATTGTTACTAAGCCATTATACTAGCAAACACTGAGTGAACTTAGTGGCATCCTAAAAGTGGCTGCTGGACTTCTGTATTGTCCCACTAGTGCAAAGATATTTGCAGCACGTCTACCTGCATTGCACACTCAAACTCATTGTTACTAAGCCATTATACTAGGAAACACTGAGTGAACTTAGTGGCATCCTAAAAGTGGCTGTTGGACTTCCAATAGTGTCCCACTGGTGCAAATCTATGTGTATCACCTCTGCATTGCTCACACAAACTCATTGTTACTAAGCCATTATACTAGCAAACACTGAGTGAACTTAGTGGCATCCTAAACGTGGCTGTTGGACTTCTGTATTGTCACACTAGTGCAAAGATATTTGCAGCACGTCTGCTTGCATTGCACACTCAAACTCTTTGTTACTAAGCCATTATACTAGCAAACACTGAGTGAACTTAGTGGCATCCTAAAAGTGGCTGTTGGACTTCTGTATTGTCCCACTAGTGCAAAGATATTTGCAGCACGTCTGCCTGCATTGCACACTAAAACTCATTGTTACTTAGCCATTATACTAGCAAACACTGAGTGAAATTAGTAGCATCCTAAAGGTGGCTGTTGAACTTCTGTATTGTCCCACTAGTGCAAAGATATTTGCAGGACGTCTGCCTGCATTGCAAACTCAAACTCATTGTTACTAAGCCATTATACCAGCAAACACTGAATGAACTTAGTGGCATCCTAAACGTGGCTGTTGGACTTCTGTATTGTCCCACTAGTGCAAAGATATTTGCAGCACGTCTACCTGCATTGCTCACTCAAACTCATTGTTACTAAGCCATTATACTAGCAAACACTGAGTAAACTTAGTGGCATCCTAAAAGTGGCTGCTGGACTTCTGTATTGTCCCACTAGTGCAAAGATATTTGCAGCACGTCTACCTGCATTACACACTCAAACTCATTGTTACTAAGCCATTATACTTGCAAACACTGTTTGAACTTAGTGGCATCCTAAAAGTGGCTGTTGGACTTCTGTATTGTCCCACTAGTGCAAAGATATTTGCAGCACGTCTACCTGCATTGCACACTCAAACTCATTGTTACTAAGCCATTATACTAGCAAACACTGAGTGAACTTAGTGGCATCCTAAAAGTGGCTGCTGGACTTCTGTATTGTCCCACTAGTGCAAAGATATTTGCAGCACGTCTACCTGCATTGCACACTCAAACTCATTGTTACTAAGCCATTATACTAGCAAACACTGAGTGAACTTAGTGGCATCCTAAAAGTGGCTGTTGGACTTCTGTATTGTCACACTAGTGCAAAGATATTTGCAGCACGTCTGCCTGCATTGCACCCTCAAACTCATTGTTACTAAGCCATTATACTAGCAAACACTGAGTGAACTTAGTGGCATCCTAAAAGTGGCTGTTGGACTTCTGTATTGTCCCACTAGTGCAAAGATATTTGCAGCACGTCTGCCTGCATTGCACACTCAAACTCATTGTTACTAAGCCATTATACTAGCAAACACTGAGTGAACTTAGTGGCATCCTAAAAGTGGCTGTTGGACTTCTGTATTGTCCCACTAGTGCAAAGATATTTGCAGCACGTCTGCCTGCATTGCACACTCAAACTCATTGTTACTAAGCCATTATACCAGCAAACACTGAGTGAACTTAGTGGCATCCTAAAAGTGGCTGTTGGACTTCTGTATTGTCCCACTAGTGCAAAGATATTTGCAGCACGTCTGCCTGCATTGCACACTCAAACTCATTGTTACTAAGCCATTATACCAGCAAACACTGAGTGAACTTAGTGGCATCCTAATCGTGGCTGTTGGACTTCTGTATTGTCCCTCTAGTGCAAAGATATTTGCAGCACGTCTACCTGCATTGCACACTCAAACTCATTGTTACTAAGCCATTATACTAGCAAACACTGAGTGAACTTAGTGGCATCCTAAAAGTGGCTGCTGGACTTATGTATTGTCCCACTAGTGCAAAGATATTTGCAGCACGTCTACCTGCATTGCACACTCAAACTCATTGTTACTAAGCCATTATACTAGCAAACACTGATTGAACTTAGTGGCATCCTAAAAGTGGCTGTTGGACTTCTGTATTCTCCCACTAGTGCAAAGATATTTGCAGCACGTCTGCCTGCATTGCACACTCAAACTCATTGTTACTAAGCCATTATACTAGCAAACACTGAGTAAACTTAGTGGCATCCTAAAAGTGGCTGCTGGACTTCTGTATTGTCCCACTAGTGCAAAGATATTTGCAGCACGTCTACCTGCATTGCACACTCAAACTCATTGTTACTAAGCCATTATACTAGCAAACACTGTTTGAACTTAGTGGCATCCTAAAAGTGGCTGTTGGACTTCTGTATTGTCCCACTAGTGCAAAGATATTTGCAGCACGTCTGCCTGCATTGCACACTCAAACTCATTGTTACTAAGCCATTATACTAGCAAACACTGAGTGAACTTAGTGGCATCCTAAATGTTGCTGTTGGACTTTTGTATTGTCCCACTAGTGCAAAGATATTTACAGCACGTCTGCCTGCATTGCACACTCAAACTCATTGTTACTAAGCCATTATACTAGGAAACACTGAGTGAACTTCTTGGCACCCTAAAAGTGGCTGTTGGACTTCTGTATTGTCCCACTAGTGCAAAGATATTTGCAGCACGTCTGCCTGCATTGCACACTCAAACTCATTGTTACTAAGCCATTATACTAGCAAACACTGATTGAACTTAGTGGCATCCTAAACGTGGCTGTTGGACTTCTGTATTGTCCCACTAGTGCAAAGATATTTGCAGCACGTCTGCCTGCATTGCACACTCAAACTCATTGTTACTAAGCCATTATACTTGCAAACACTGAGTGAACTTAGTGGCATCCTAAACGTGGCTGTTGGACTTCTGTATTGTCACACTAGTGCAAAGATATTTGCAGCACGTCTACCTGCATTGCACACTCAAACTCATTGTTACTAAGCCATTATACTAGCAAACACTGAGTGAACTTAGTGGCATCCTAAAAGTGGCTGCTGGACTTCTGTATTGTCCCACTAGTGCAAAGATATTTGCAGCACGTCTGCCTGCATTGCACACTCAAACTCATTGTTACTTAGCCATTATACTAGCAAACACTGAGTGAAATTAGTAGCATCCTAAAGGTGGCTGTTGGACTTCTGTATTGTCCCACTAGTGCAAAGATATTTGCAGGACGTCTGCCTGCATTGCAAACTCAAACTCATTGTTACTAAGCCATTATACCAGCAAACACTGAGTGAACTTAGTGGCATCCTAAACGTGGCTGTTGGACTTCTGTATTGTCCCACTAGTGCAAAGATATTTGCAGCACGTCTACCTGCATTGCTCACTCAAACTCATTGTTACTAAGCCATTATACTAGCAAACACTGAGTAAACTTAGTGGCATCCTAAAAGTGGCTGCTGGACTTCTGTATTGTCCCACTAGTGCAAAGATATTTGCAGCACGTCTACCTGCATTGCACACTCAAACTCATTGTTACTAAGCCATTATACTAGCAAACACTGATTGAACTTAGTGGCATCCTAAACGTGGCTGTTGGACTTCTGTATTGTCACACTAGTGCAAACATATTTGCAGCACATCTACCTGCATTGCACACTCAAACTCATTGTTACTAAGCCATTATACTAGCAAACACTGAGTGAACTTAGTGGCATCCTAAAAGCGGCTGCTGGACTTCTGTATTGTCCCACTAGTGCAAAGATATTTGCAGCACGTCTACCTGCATTGCACACTCAAACTCATTGTTACTAAGCCATTATACTAGCAAACACTGAGTGAACTTAGTGGCATCCTAAAAGTGGCTGTTGGACTTCTGTATTGTCCCACTAGTGCAAAGATATTTGCAGCACGTCTGCCTGCATTGCACACTCAAACTCATTGTTACTAAACCATTATACTAGCAAACACTAAGTGAACTTAGTGGCATCCTAAAAGTGGCTGTTGGACTTCTGTATTGTCCCACTAGTGCAAAGATATTTGCAGCACGTCTGCCTGCATTGCACACTCAAACTCATTGTTACTAAGCCATTATACTAGCAAACACTGAGTGAACTTAGTGGCATCCTAAACGTGGCTGTTGGATTTCTGTATTGTCACACTAGTGAAAAGATATTTGCAGCACATCTACCTGCATTGCACACTCAAACTCATTGTTACTAAGCCATTATACTAGCAAACACTGAGTGAAATTAGTGGCATCCTAAAAGTGGCTGCTGGACTTCTGTATTGTCCCACTAGTGCAAAGATATTTGCAGCACGTCTACCTGCATTGCACACTCAAACTCATTGTTACTAAGTCATTATACTAGCAAACACTAAATAAACGTAGTGGCTTCCTAAAAGTGGCTGTTGGACTTCCATTAGTGTCCCACTGGTGCAAATCTATGTGCATCACCTCTGCATTGCACACTCAAACTCATTGTTACTAAGCCATTATACTAGCAAACACTGAGTGAACTTAGTGGCATCCTAAACGTGGCAGTTGGACTTCTGTATTGTCCCACTAGTGCAAAGATATTTGCAGCTCGTCTGCCTGCATTGCACACTCAAACTCATTGTTACTAAGCCATTATACTAGCAAACACTGAGTAATCTTAGTGGCATCCTAAAAGTGGCTGTTGGACTTCCATTAGTGTCCCACTGGTGCAAATCTATGTGTATCACCTCTGCATTGCACACTCAAACTCATTGTTATTTAGCCATTATAATAGCAAACACTGAGTGAACTTAGTGGCATCCTAAACGTGGCTGTTGGACTTCTGTATTGTCACACTAGTGCAAAGATATTTGCAGCACGTATGCCTGCATTGCACACTCAAACTCATTGTTACTAAGCCATTATACTAGCAAACACTGAGTGAACTTAGTGGCATCCTAAAAGTGGCTGTTGGACTTCTGTATTGTCCCACTAGTGCAAAGATATTTGCAGCACGTCTGCCTGCATTGCACACTCAAACTCATTGTTACTAAGCCATTATACTAGCAAACACTGAGTGAACTTAGTGGCATCCTAAATGTGGCTGTTGGACTTCTGTATTGTCCCACTAGTGCAAAGATATTTGCAGCACGTCTACCTGCATTGCACACTCAAACTCATTGTTACTAAGCCATTATACTAGCAAACACTGATTGAACTTAGTGGCATCCTAAAAATGGCTGTTGGAATTCTGTATTGTCCCACTAGTGCAAAGATATTTGCAGCACGTCTACCTGCATTGCACACTCAAACTCATTGTTACTTAGCCATTATACTAGCAAACACTGAGTGAAATTAGTTGCATCCTAAAGGTGGCTGTTGGACTTCTGTATTGTCCCACTAGTGCAAAGATATTTGCAGCACGTCTGCCTGCATTGCACACTCAAACTCATTGTTACTAAGCCATTATACTAGCAAACACTGAGTGAACTTAGTGGCATCCTAAATGTGGCTGTTGGACTTCTGTATTGTCCCACTAGTGCAAAGATATTTGCAGAACGTCTGCCTGCATTGCACACTCAAACTCATTGTTACTAAGCCATTATACTAGGAAACACTGAGTGAACTTAGTGGCATCCTAAAAGTGGCTGTTGGACTTCCAATAGTGTCCCACTGGTGCAAATCTATGTGTATCACCTCTGCATTGCTCACTCAAACTCATTGTTACTAAGCCATTATACTAGCAAACACTGAGTGAACTTAGTGGCATCCTAAACGTGGCTGTTGGACCTCTGTATTGTCACACTAGTGCAAAGATATTTGCAGCACGTCTGCTTGCATTGCACACTCAAACTCTTTGTTACTAAGCCATTATACTAGCAAACACTGAGTGAACTTAGTGGCATCCTAAAAGTGGCTGTTGGACTTCTGTATTGTCCCACTAGTGCAAAGATATTTGCAGCACGTCTGCCTGCATTGCACACTCAAACTCATTGTTACTTAGCCATTATACTAGCAAACACTGAGTGAAATTAGTAGCATCCTAAAGGTGGCTGTTGGACTTCTGTATTGTCCCACTAGTGCAAAGATATTTGCAGGACGTCTGCCTGCATTGCAAACTCAAACTCATTGTTACTAAGCCACTATACTAGCAAACACTGAGTAAACTTAGTGGCATCCTAAAAGTGGCTGCTGGACTTCTGTATTGACCCACTAGTGCAAAGATATTTGCAGCACGTCTACCTGCATTGCACACTCAAACTCATTGTTACTAAGCCATTATACTAGCAAACACTGTTTGAACTTAGTGGCATCCTAAAAGTGGCTGTTGGACTTCTGCATTGTCCCACTAGTGCAAAGATATTTGCAGCACGTCTACCTGCATTGCACACTCAAACTCATTGTTACTAAGCCATTATACTAGCAAACACTGAGTGAACTTAGTGGCATCCTAAAAGTGGCTGCTGGACTTCTGTATTGTCCCACTAGTGCAAAGATATTTGCAGCACGTCTACCTGCATTGCACACTCAAACTCATTGTTACTAAGCCATTATACTAGCAAACACTGAGTGAACTTAGTGGCATCCTAAAAGTGGCTGTTGGACTTCTGTATTGTCACACTAGTGCAAAGATATTTGCAGCACGTCTGCCTTCATTGCACACTCAAACTCATTGTTACTAAGCCATTATACTAGCAAACACTGAGTGAACTTAGTGGCATCCTAAAAGTGGCTGTTGGACTTCTGTATTGCCCCACTAGTGCAAAGATATTTGCAGCACGTCTGCCTGCATTGCACACTCAAACTCATTGTTACTAAGCCATTATACCAGCAAACACTGAGTGAACTTAGTGGCATCCTAAAAGTGGCTGTTGGACTTCTGTATTGTCCCACTAGTGCAAAGATATTTGCAGCACGTCTGCCTGCATTGCACACTCAAACTCATTGTTACTAAGCCATTATACCAGCAAACACTGAGTGAACTTAGTGGCATCCTAAACGTGGCTGTTGGACTTCTGTATTGTCCCTCTAGTGCAAAGATATTTGCAGCACGTCTACCTGCATTGCACACTCAAACTCATTGTTACTAAGCCATTATACTAGCAAACACTGAGTGAACTTAGTGGCATCCTAAAAGTGGCTGCTGGACTTCTGTATTGTCCCACTAGTGCAAAGATATTTGCAGCACGTCTACCTGCATTGCACACTCAAACTCATTGTTACTAAGCCATTATACTAGCAAACACTGATTGAACTTAGTGGCATCCTAAAAGTGGCTGTTGGACTTCTGTATTCTCCCACTAGTGCAAAGATATTTGCAGCACGTCTGCCTGCATTGCACACTCAAACTCATTGTTACTAAGCCATTATACTAGCAAACACTGAGTGAACTTTGTGGCATCCTAAATGTTGCTGTTGGACTTCTGTATTGTCCCACTAGTGCAAAGATATTTGCAGAACGTCTGCCTGCATTGCACACTCAAACTCATTGTTACTAAGCCATTATACTAGGAAACACTGAGTGAACATAGTGGCATCCTAAAAGTGGCTGTTGGACTTCCAATAGTGTCCCACTGGTGCAAATCTATGTGTATCACCTCTGCATTGCTCACTCAAACTCATTGTTACTAAGCCATTATACTAGCAAACACTGAGTGAACTTAGTGGCATCCTAAACGTGGCTGTTGGACTTCTGTATTGTCCCACTAGTGCAAAGATATTTGCAGCACGTCTACCTGCATTGCTCACTCAAACTCATTGTTACTAAGCCATTATACTAGCAAACACTGAGTGAAATTAGTGGCATCCTAAAAGTGGCTGCTGGACTTCTGTATTGTCCCACTAGTGCAAAGATATTTGCAGCACGTCTACCTGCATTGCACACTCAAACTCATTGTTACTAAGCCATTATACTAGCAAACACTGTTTGAACTTAGTGGCATCCTAAAAGTGGCTGTTGGACTTCTGTATTGTCCCACTAGTG
Organism: Anomaloglossus baeobatrachus; assembly: GCF_048569485.1. Taxonomy (NCBI): domain Eukaryota; kingdom Metazoa; phylum Chordata; class Amphibia; order Anura; family Aromobatidae; genus Anomaloglossus; species Anomaloglossus baeobatrachus. The sequence goes on along the minus strand of NC_134357.1, from coordinate 202,338,393 downwards.
CAAAGATATTTGCAGCACGTCTGCCTGCATTGCACACTCAAACTCATTGTTACTAAGCCATTATACTAGCAAACACTGAGTGAACTTAGTGGCATCCTAAATGTTGCTGTTGGACTTCTGTATTGTCCCACTAGTGCAAAGATATTTACAGCACGTCTGCCTGCATTGCACACTCAAACTCATTGTTACTAAGCCATTATACTAGGAAACACTGAGTGAACTTAGTGGCACCCTAAAAGTGGCTGTTGGACTTCTGTATTGTCCCACTAGTGCAAAGATATTTGCAGCACGTCTGCCTGCATTGCACACTCAAACTCATTGTTACTAAGCCATTATACTAGCAAACACTGATTGAACTTAGTGGCATCCTAAACGTGGCTGTTGGACTTCTGTATTGTCCCACTAGTGCAAAGATATTTGCAGCACGTCTGCCTGCATTGCACACTCATACTCATTGTTACTAAGCCATTATACTTGCAAACACTGAGTGAACTTAGTGGCATCCTAAACGTGGCTGTTGGACTTCTGTATTGTCACACTAGTGCAAAGATATTTGCAGCACGTCTACCTGCATTGCACACTCAAACTCATTGTTACTAAGCCATTATACTAGCAAACACTGAGTGAACTTAGTGGCATCCTAAAAGTGGCTGCTAGACTTCTGTATTGTCCCACTAGTGCAAAGATATTTGCAGCACGTCTGCCTGCATTGCACACTCAAACTCATTGTTACTTAGCCATTATACTAGCAAACACTGAGTGAAATTAGTAGCATCCTAAAGGTGGCTGTTGGACTTCTGTATTGTCCCACTAGTGGAAAGATATTTGCAGGACGTCTGCCTGCATTGCAAACTCAAACTCATTGTTACTAAGCCATTATACCAGCAAACACTGAGTGAACTTAGTGGCATCCTAAACGTGGCTGTTGGACTTCTGTATTGTCCCACTAGTGCAAAGATATTTGCAGCACGTCTACCTGCATTGCTCACTCAAACTCATTGTTACTAAGCCATTATACTAGCAAACACTGAGCAAACTTAGTGGCATCCTAAAAGTGGCTGCTGGACTTCTGTATTGTCCCACTAGTGCAAAGATATTTGCAGCACGTCTACCTGCATTGCACACTCAAACTCATTGTTACTAAGCCATTATACTAGCAAACACTGATTGAACTTAGTGGCATCCTAAACGTGGCTGTTGGACTTCTGTATTGTCCCACTAGTGCAAAGATATTTGCAGCACGTCTGCCTGCATTGCACACTCAAACTCATTGTTACTAAGCCATTATACTTGCAAACACTGAGTGAACTTAGTGGCATCCTAAACGTGGCTGTTGGACTTCTGTATTGTCACACTAGTGCAAAGATATTTGCAGCACGTCTACCTGCATTGCGCAATCAAACTCATTGTTACTAAGCCATTATACTAGCAAACACTGAGTGAACTTAGTGGCATCCTAAAAGCGGCTGCTGGACTTCTGTATTGTCCCACTAGTGCAAAGATATTTGCAGCACGTCTACCTGCATTGCACACTCAAACTCATTGTTACTAAGCCATTATACTAGCAAACACTGAGTGAACATAGTGGCATCCTAAAAGTGGCTGTTGGACTTCTGTATTGTCCCACTAGTGCAAAGATATTTGCAGCACGTCTGCCTGCATTGCACACTCAAACTCATTGTTACTAAACCATTATACTAGCAAACACTAAGTGAACTTAGTGGCATCCTAAAAGTGGCTGTTGGACTTCTGTATTGTCCCACTAGTGCAAAGATATTTGTAGCACGTCTGCCTGCATTGCACACTCAAACTCATTGTTACTAAGCCATTATACTAGCAAACACTGATTGAACTTAGTGGCATCCTAAACGTGGCTGTTGGACTTCTGTATTGTCCCACTAGTGCAAAGATATTTGCAGCACGTCTGCCTGCATTGCACACTCAAACTCATTGTTACTAAGCCATTATACTAGCAAACACTGAGTGAACTTAGTGGCATCCTAAACGTGGCTGTTGGATTTCTGTATTGTCACACTAGTGAAAAGATATTTGCAGCACATCTACCTGCATTGCACACTCAAACTCATTGTTACTAAGCCAATATACTAGCAAACACTGAGTGAACTTAGTGGCATCCTAAAAGTGGCTGCTGGACTTCTGTATTGTCCCACTACTGCAAAGATATTTGCAGCACGTCTACCTGCATTGCACACTCAAACTCATTGTTACTAAGCCATTATACAAGCAAACACTGAGTAAACTTAGTGGCATCCTAAAAGTGACTGTTGGACTTCTGTATTGTCCCACTAGTGCAAAGATATTTGCAGCACGTCTACCTGCATTGCACACTCAAACTCATTGTTACTAAGTCATTATACTAGCAAACACTAAGTAAACTTAGTGGCTTCCTAAAAGTGGCTGTTGGACTTCCATTAGTGTCCCACTGGTGCAAATCTATGTGCATCACCTCTGCATTGCACACTCAAACTCATTGTTACTAAGCCATTATACTAGCAAACACTGAGTGAACTTAGTGGCATCTTAAACGTGGCTGTTGGACTTCTGTATTGTCCCACTAGTGGAAAGATATTTGCAGCTCGTCTGCCTGCATTGCACACTCAAACTCATTGTTACTAAGCCATTATACTAGCAAACACTGAGTAAACTTAGTGGCATCCTAAAAGTGGCTGTTGGACTTCCATTAGTGTCCCACTGGTGCAAATCTATGTGTATCACCTCTGCATTGCACACTCAAACTCATTGTTATTTAGCCATTATAATAGCAAACAATGAGTGAACTTAGTGGCATCCTAAACGTGGCTGTTGGACGTCTGTATTGTCACACTAGTGCAAAGATATTTGCAGCACGTATGCCTGCATTGCACACTCAAACTCATTGTTACTAAGCCATTATACTAGCAAACACTGAGTGAACTTAGTGGCATCCTAAAAGTGGCTGTTGGACTTCTGTATTGTCCCACTAGTGCAAAGATATTTGCAGCACGTCTGCCTACATTGCACACTCAAACTCATTGTTACTAAGCCATTATACTAGCAAACACTGAGTGAACTTAGTGGCATCCTAAATGTGGCTGTTGGACTTCTGTATTGTCCCACTAGTGCAAAGATATTTGCAGCACGTCTACCTGCATTGCACACTCAAACTCATTGTTACTAAGCCATTATACTAGCAAACACTGATTGAACTTAGTGGCATCCTAAAAATGGCTGTTGGACTTCTGTATTGTCCCACTAGTGCAAAGATATTTGCAGCACGTCTACCTGCATTGCACACTCAAACTCATTGTTACTTAGCCATTATACTAGCAAACACTGAGTGAAATTAGTTGCATCCTAAAGGTGGCTGTTGGACTTCTGTATTGTCCCACTAGTGCAAAGATATTTGCAGGACGTCTGCCTGCATTGCAAACTCAAACTCAATGTTACTAAGCCATTATACCAGCAAACACTGAGTGAACTTAGTGGCATCCTAAACGTGGCTGTTGGACTTCTGTATTGTCCCACTAGTGCAAAGATATTTGCAGCACGTCTACCTGCATTGCTCACTCAAACTCATTGTTACTAAGTCATTATACTAGCAAACACTGAGTGAACTTAGTGGCATCCTAAAAGTGGCTGCTGGACTTCTGTATTATCCCACTAGTGCAAAGATATTTGCAGCACGTCTACCTGCATTGCACACTGAAACTCATTGTTGCTAAGCCATTATACTAGCAAACACTGATTGAACTTAGTGGCATCCTAAAAGTGGCTGTTGGACTTCTATATTGTCCCACTAGTGCAAAGATATTTGCAGCACGTCTGCCTGCATTGCACACTCAAACTCATTGTTACTAAGCCATTATACTAGGAAACACTGAGTGAACTTAGTGGCACCCTAAAAGTGGCTGTTGGACTTCTGTATTGTCCCACTAGTGCAAAGATATTTGCAGCACATCTGCCTGCATTGCACACTTAAACTCATTGTTACTAAGCCATTATACTTGCAAACACTGAGTGAACTTAGTGGCATCCTAAACGTGGCTGTTGGACTTCTGTATTGTCACACTAGTGCAAAGATATTTGCAGCACGTCTGCCTGCATTGCACACTCAAACTCATTGTTACTAAGCCATTATACTAGGAAACACTGAGTGAACTTAATGGCACCCTAAAAGTGGCTGTTGGACTTCTGTATTGTCCCACTAGTGCAAAGATATTTGCAGCACGTCTGCTTGCATTGCACACTCAAACTCATTGTTACTAAGCTATTATACTAGCAAACACTGATTGAACTTAGTGGCATCCTAAACGTGGCTGTTGGACTTCTGTATTGTCACACTAGTGCAAAGATATTTGCAGCACGTCTGCCTGCATTGCACACTCAAACTCATTGTTACTAAGCCATTATACAAGCAAACACTGAGTGAACTTAGTGGCATCCTAAAAGTGGCTGTTGGACTTCTGTATTGTCCCACTAGTGCAAAGATATTTGCAGCATGTCTGCCTGCATTGCACACTCAAACTCATTGATACAAAGCCATTATACTAGCAAACACTGAGTGGCATCCTAAACGTGGCTGTTGGACTTCTGTATTGTGCCACTAGTGCAAAGATATTTGCAGCACGTCTACCTGCATTGCACACTCAAACTCATTGTTACTAAGCCATTATACTAGCAAACACTGAGTGAACGTAGTGGCATCCTAAAAGTGGCTGTTGGACTTCTGTATTGTCCCACTAGTGCAAAGATATTTGCAGCACGTCTGCCTGCATTGCACACTCAAACTCATTGTTACTAAACCATTATACTAGCAAACACTAAGTGAACTTAGTGGCATCCTAAAAGTGGCTGTTGGACTTCTGTATTGTCCCACTAGTGCAAAGATATTTGCAGCACGTCTGCCTGCATTGCACACTCAAACTCATTGTTACTAAGCCATTATACTAGCAAACACTGAATGAACTTAGTGGCATCCTAAAAGTGGCTGTTGGACTTCTGTATTGTCCCACTAGTGCAAAGATATTTGCAGCGCGTCTACCTGCATTGCACACTCAAACTCATTGTTACTAAGCCATTATACTAGGAAACACTGAGTGAACTTAGTGGCACCCTAAAAGTGGCTGTTGGACTTCTGTATTGTCCCACTAGTGCAAAGATATTTGCAGCACGTCTGCCTGCATTGCACACTCAAACTCATTGTTACTAAGCCATTATACTAGCAAACACTGATTGAACTTAGTGGCATCCTAAACGTGGCTGTTGGACTTCTGTATTGTCCCACTAGTGCAAAGCTATTTGCAGCACGTCTGCCTGCATTGCACACTCAAACTCATTGTTACTAAGCCATTATACTAGCAAACACTGAGTGAACTTAGTGGCATCCTAAAAGTGGCTGCTGGACTTCTGTATTGTCCCACTAGTACAAAGATATTTGCAGCACGTCTACCTGCATTGCACACTCAAACTCATTGTTACTAAGCCATTATACAAGCAAACACTGAGTGAACTTAGTGGCATTCTAAAAGTGGCTGTTGGACGTCTGTATTGTCCCACTAGTGCAAAGATATTTGCAGCATGTCTGCCTGCATTGCACACTCAAACTCATTGATACTAAGCCATTATACTAGCAAACACTGAGTGAACTTAGTGGCATCCTAAAAGTGGCTGTTGGATTTCTGTATTGTCCCACTAGTGCAAAGATATTTGCAGCACGTCTGCCTGCATTGCACACTCAAACTCATTGTTACTAAGTCATTATACTAGCAAACACTAAGTAAACTTAGTGGCATCCTAAAAGTGGCTGTTGGACTTCCATTAGTGTCCTACTGGTGCAAATCTATGTGCATCACCTCTGCATTGCACACTCAAACTCATTGTTACTAAGCCATTATACTAGCAAACACTGAGTGAACTTAGTGACATCCTAAAAGTGGCTGTTGGACTTCTGTATTGTCCCACTAGTGCAAAGATATTTGCAGCACGTCTGCCTGCATTGCACATTCAAACTCATTGTTACTAAGCCATTATACTAGCAAACACTGAGTGAACTTAGTGGCATCCTAAACGTGGCTGTTGGACATCTGTATTGTCCCATTAGTACAAAGATATTTGCAGCTCGTCTGCCTGCATTGCACACTCAAACTCATTGTTACTAAGCCATTATACTAGCAAACACTGAGTAAACTTAGTGGCATACTAAAAGTGGCTGTTGGACTTCCATTAGTGTCCCACTGGTGCAAATCTATGTGTATCACCTCTGCATTGCACACTCAAACTGATTGTTATTTAGCCATTATACTAGCAAACACTGAGTGAACTTAGTGGCATCCTAAACGTGGCTGTTGGACTTCTGTATTGTCCTACTAGTGCAAAGATATTTGCAGCACGTCTGCCTGCATTGCACACTCAAACTCATTGTTACTAAGCCATTATACTAGCAAACACTGAGTGAACTTAGTGGCATCCTAAAAGTGGCTGTTGGACTTCTGTATTGTCCCACTAGTGCAAAGATATTTGCAGCACGTCTGCCTGCATTGCACACTCAAACTCATTGTTACTAAGCCATTATACTAGCAAACACTGAGTGAAATTAGTGGCATCCTAAATGTGGCTGTTGGACTTCTGTATTGTACCACTAGTATAAAGATATTTGCAGCACGTCTACCTGCATTGCACACTCAAACTCATTGTTACTAAGCCATTATACTAGCAAACACTGATTGAACTTAGTGGCATCCTAAAAATGGCTGTTGGCCTTCAGTATTGTCCCACTAGTGCAAAGATATTTGCAGCACGTCTACCTGCATTGCACACTCAAACTCATTGTTACTAAGCCATTACACTAGCAAACACTGAGTGAACGTAGTGGCATCCTAAAAGTGGCTGTTGGACTTCTGTATTGTCCCACTAGTGCAAAGATATTTGCTGCACGTCTGCCTGCATTGCACACTCAAACTCATTGTTACTAAGCCATTATACTAGCAAACACTGAGTGAACTTAGTGGCATCCTAAAAGTGGCTGTTGGACTTCTGTATTGTCCCACTAGTGCAAAGATATTTGCAGCACGTCTGCCTGCATTGCACACTCAAACTCATTGTTACTAAGCCATTATACTAGCAAACACTGAGTGAAATTAGTGGCATCCCAAGTGTGGCTGTTGGACTTCTGTATTGTCCCACTAGTGCAAAGATATTTGCAGCATGTCTACCTGCATTGCACACTCAAACTCATTGTTACTAAGCCATTATACTAGCAAACACTGATTGAACTTAGTGGCATCCTAAAAATGGCTGTTGGACTTCTGTATTGTCCCACTAGTGCAAAGATATTTGCAGCACGTCTACCTGCATTGCACACTCAAACTCATTGTTACTAAGCCATTATACTAGCAAACACTGAGTGAACATAGTGGCATCCTAAAAGTGGCTGTTGGACTTCTGTATTGTCCCACTAGTGCAAAGATATTTGCTGCACGTCTGCCTGCATTGCACACTCAAACTCATTGTTACTAAACCATTATACTAGCAAACACTAATTGAACTTAGTGGCATCCTAAAAGTGGCTGTTGGACTTCTGTATTGTCCCACTAGTGCAAAGATATTTGCAGCACGTCTGCCTGCATTGCACACTCAAACTCATTGTTACTAAGCCATTATACTAGCAAACACTGAGTGAACTTAGTGGCATCCTAAATGTTGCTGTTGGACTTCTGTATTGTCCCACTAGTGCAAAGATATTTGCAGCACGTCTGCCTGCATTGCACACTCAAACTCATTGTTACTAAGCCATTATACTAGCAAACACTGAGTGAACTTAGTGGCATCCTAAGCGTGGCTGTTGGACTTCTGTATTGTCCCACTAGTGCAAAGATATTTGCAGCACGTCTGCCTGCATTGCACACTCAAACTCACTGTTACTAAGCCATTATACTAGCAAACACTAAGTGAACTTAGTGGCATCCTAAAATTGGCTATTGGACTTCTGTATTGTCCCACTAGTGCAAAGATATTTGCAGCACGTCTGCCTGCATTGCACACTCAAACTCATTGTTACTAAACCATTATACTAGCAAACACTGAGTGAACTTAGTGGCATCCTAAATATGGCTGTTGGACTTCTGTATTGTCCCACTAGTGCAAAGATATTTGCAGCACGTCTGCTTGCATTGCACACTCAAACTCATTGTTACTAAGCTATTATACTAGCAAACACTGATTGAACTTAGTGGCATCCTAAACGTGGCTGTTGGACTTCTGTATTGTCCCACTAGTGCAAAGCTATTTGCAGCACGTCTGCCTGCATTGCACACTCAAACTCATTGTTACTAAGCCATTATACTAGCAAACACTGAGTGAACTTAGTGGCATTCTAAAAGTGGCTGTTGGACTTCTGTATTGTCCCACTAGTGCAAAGATATTTGCAGCATGTCTGCCTGCATTGCACACTCAAACACATTGATACTAAGCCATTATACTAGCAAACACTGAGTGATCTTAGTGGCATCCTAAAAGTGGCTGTTGGATTTCTGTATTGTCCCACTAGTGCAAAGATATTTGCAGCACGTCTGCCTGCATTGCACACTCAAACTCATTGTTACTAAGTCATTATACTAGCAAACACTAAGTAAACTTAGTGGCATCCTAAAAGTGGCTGTTGGACTTCCATTAGTGTCCTACTGGTGCAAATCTATGTGCATCACCTCTGCATTGCACACTCAAACTCATTTTTACTAAGCCATTATACTAGCAAACACTGAGTGAACTTAGTGACATCATAAAAGTGGCTGTTGGACTTCTGTATTGTCCCACTAGTGCAAAGATATTTGCAGCACGTCTGCCTGCATTGCACATTCAAACTCATTGTTACTAAGCCATTATACTAGCAAACACTGAGTGAACTTAGTGGCATCCTAAACGTGGCTGTTGGACATCTGTATTGTCCCATTAGTACAAAGATATTTGCAGCTCGTCTGCCTGCATTGCACACTCAAACTCATTGTTTCTAAGCCATTATACTAGCAAACACTGAGTAAACTTAGTGGCATACTAAAAGTGGCTGTTGGACTTCCATTAGTGTCCCACTGGTGCAAATCTATGTGTATCACCTCTGCATTGCACACTCAAACTGATTGTTATTTAGCCATTATACTAGCAAACACTGAGTGAACTTAGTGGCATCCTAAACGTGGCTGTTGGACTTCTGTATTGTCCCACTAGTGCAAAGATATTTGCAGCACGTCTGCCTGCATTGCACACTCAAACTCATTGTTACTAAGCCATTATACTAGCAAACACTGAGTGAACTTAGTGGCATCCTAAAAGTGGCTGTTGGACTTCTGTATTGTCCCACTAGTGCAAAGATATTTGCAGCACGTCTACCTGCATTGCACACTCAAACTCATTGTTACTATGCCATTATACTAGCAAACACTGAGTGAACGTAGTGGCATCCTAAAAGTGGCTGTTGGACTTCTGTATTGTCCCACTAGTGCAAAGATATTTGCTGCACGTCTGCCTGCATTGCACACTCAAACTCATTGTTACTAAACCATTATACTAGCAAACACCAAGTAAACTTAGTGGCATCCTAAAAGTGGCTGTTGGACTTCTGTATTGTCCCACTAGTGCAAAGATATTTGCAGCACGTCTGCCTGCATTGCACACTCAAACTCATTGTTACTAAGCCATTATACTAGCAAACACTGAGTGAACTTAGTGGCATCCTAAAAGTGGCTGTTGGACTTCTGTATTGTCCCACTAGTGCAAAGATATTTGCAGCACGTCTGCCTGCATTGCACACTCAAACTCATTGTTACTAAGCCATTATACTAGCAAACACTGAGTGAAATTACTGGCATCCTAAGTGTGGCTGTTGGACTTCTGTATTGTCCCACTAGTGCAAAGATATTTGCAGCACGTCTACCTGCATTGCACACTCAAACTCATTGTTACTAAACCATTATACTAGCAAACACTAAGTGAACTTAGTGGCATCCTAAAAGTGGCTGTTGGACTTCTGTATTGTCCCACTAGTGCAAAGATATTTGCAGCACGTCTGCCTGCATTGCACACTCAAACTCATTGTTACTAAGCCATTATACTAGCAAACACTGAGTGAACTTAGTGGCATCCTAAAAGTGGCTGTTGGACTTCTGTATTGTCCCACTAGTGCAAAGATATTTGCAGCACGTCTGCCTGCATTGCACACTCAAACTCATTGTTACTAAGCCATTATACTAGCAAACACTGAGTGAAATTAGTGGCATCCCAAGTGTGGCTGTTGGACTTCTGTATTGTCCCACTAGTGCAAAGATATTTGCAGCACGTCTACCTGCATTGCACACTCAAACTCATTGTTACTAAGCCATTATACTAGCAAACACTGATTGAACTTAGTGGCATCCTAAAAATGGCTGATGGACTTCTGTATTGTCCCACTAGTGCAAAGATATTTGCAGCACGTCTACCTGCATTGCACACTCAAACTCATTGTTACTAAGCCATTATACTAGCAAACACTGAGTGAACATAGTGGCATCCTAAAAGTGGCTGTTGGACTTCTGTATTGTCCCACTAGTGTAAAGATATTTGCTGCACGTCTGCCTGCATTGCACACTCAAACTCATTGTTACTAAACCATTATACTAGCAAACACTAATTGAACTTAGTGGCATCCTAAAAGTGGCTGTTGGACTTCTGTATTGTCCCACTAGTGCAAAGATATTTGCAGCACGTCTGCCTGCATTGCACACTCAAACTCATTGTTACTAAGCCATTATACTAGCAAACACTGAGTAAACTTAGTGGCATCCTAAATGTTGCTGTTGGACTTCTGTATTGTCCCACTAGTGCAAAGATATTTGCAGCACGTCTGCCTGCATTGCACACTCAAACTCATTGTTACTAAACCATTATACTAGCAAACACTGAGTGAACTTAGTGGCATCCTAAATATGGCTGTTGGACTTCTGTATTGTCACACTAGTGCAAAGATATTTGCAGCACGTCTGCCTGCATTGCACACTCAAACTCATTGTTACTAAGCCATTATACAAGCAAACACTGAGTGAACTTAGTGGCATCCTAAAAGTGGCTGTTGGACTTCTGTATTGTCCCACTAGTGCAAAGATATTTGCAGCATGTCTGCCTGCATTGCACACTCAAACTCATTGATACAAAGCCATTATACTAGCAAACACTGAGTGAACTTAGTGGCATCCTAAACGTGGCTGTTGGACTTCTGTATTGTGCCACTAGTGCAAAGATATTTGCAGCACGTCTACCTGCATTGCACACTCAAACTCATTGTTACTAAGCCATTATACTAGCAAACACTGAGTGAACGTAGTGGCATCCTAAAAGTGGCTGTTGGACTTCTGTATTGTCCCACTAGTGCAAAGATATTTGCAGCACGTCTGCCTGCATTGCACACTCAAACTCATTGTTACTAAACCATTATACTAGCAAACACTAAGTGAACTTAGTGGCATCCTAAAAGTGGCTGTTGGACTTCTGTATTGTCCCACTAGTGCAAAGATATTTGCAGCACGTCTGCCTGCATTGCACACTCAAACTCATTGTTACTAAGCCATTATACTAGCAAACACTGAGTGAACTTAGTGGCATCCTAAAAGTGGCTGTTGGACTTCTGTATTGTCCCACTAGTGCAAAGATATTTGCAGCGCGTCTACCTGCATTGCACACTCAAACTCATTGTTACTAAGCCATTATACTAGGAAACACTGAGTGAACTTAGTGGCACCCTAAAAGTGGCTGTTGGACTTCTGTATTGTCCCACTAGTGCAAAGATATTTGCAGCACGTCTGCCTGCATTGCACACTCAAACTCATTGTTACTAAGCCATTATACTAGCAAACACTGATTGAACTTAGTGGCATCCTAAACGTGGCTGTTGGACTTCTGTATTGTCCCACTAGTGCAAAGCTATTTGCAGCACGTCTGCCTGCATTGCACACTCAAACTCATTGTTACTAAGCCATTATACTAGCAAACACTGAGTGAACTTAGTGGCATCCTAAAAGTGGCTGCTGGACTTCTGTATTGTCCCACTAGTACAAAGATATTTGCAGCACGTCTACCTGCATTGCACACTCAAACTCATTGTTACTAAGCCATTATACAAGCAAACACTGAGTGAACTTAGTGGCATTCTAAAAGTGGCTGTTGGACTTCTGTATTGTCCCACTAGTGCAAAGATATTTGCAGCATGTCTGCCTGCATTGCACACTCAAACACATTGATACTAAGCCATTATACTAGCAAACACTGAGTGAACTTAGTGGCATCCTAAAAGTGGCTGTTGGATTTCTCTATTGTCCCACTAGTGCAAAGATATTTGCAGCACGTCTGCCTGCATTGCACACTCAAACTCATTGTTACTAAGTCATTATACTAGCAAACACTAAGTAAACTTAGTGGCATCCTAAAAGTGGCTGTTGGACTTCCATTAGTGTCCTACTGGTGCAAATCTATGTGCATCACCTCTGCATTGCACACTCAAACTCATTGTTACTAAGCCATTATACTAGCAAACACTGAGTGAACTTAGTGACATCCTAAAAGTGGCTGTTGGACTTCTGTATTGTCCCACTAGTGCAAAGATATTTGCAGCTCGTCTGCCTGCATTGCACACTCAAACTCATTGTTACTAAGCCATTATACTAGCAAACACTGAGTAAACTTAGTGGCATACTAAAAGTGGCTGTTGGACTTCCATTAGTGTCCCACTGGTGCAAATCTATGTGTATCACCTCTGCATTGCACACTCAAACTGATTGTTATTTAGCCATTATACTAGCAAACACTGAGTGAACTTAGTGGCATCCTAAATGTGGCTGTTGGACTTCTGTATTGTCCCACTAGTGCAAAGATATTTGCAGCACGTCTGCCTGCATTGCACACTCAAACTCATTGTTACTAAGCCATTATACTAGCAAACACTGAGTGAACTTAGTGGCATCCTAAAAGTGGCTGTTGGACTTCTGTATTGTCCCACTAGTGCAAAGATATTTGCAGCACGTCTGCCTGCATTGCACACTCAAACTCATTGTTGCTAAGCCATTATACTAGCAAACACTGAGTGAAATTAGTGGCATCCTAAATGTGGCTGTTGGACTTCTGTATTGTCCCACTAGTATAAAGATATTTGCAGCACGTCTACCTGCATTGCACACTCAAACTCATTGTTACTAAGCCATTATACTAGCAAACACTGATTGAACTTAGTGGCATCCTAAAAATGGCTGTTGGCCTTCTGTATTGTCCCACTAGTGCAAAGATATTTGCAGCACGTCTACCTGCATTGCACACTCAAACTCATTGTTACTAAGCCATTATACTAGCAAACACTGAGTGAACGTAGTGGCATCCTAAAAGTGGCTGTTGGACTTCTGTATTGTCCCACTAGTGCAAAGATATTTGCTGCACGTCTGCCTGCATTGCACACTCAAACTCATTGTTACTAAACCATTATACTAGCAAACACTGAGTGAAATTAGTGGCATCCTAAATATGGCTGTTGGACTTCTGTATTGTCCCACTAGTGCAAAGATATTTGCAGCACGTCTACCTGCATTGCACACTCAAACTCATTGTTACTAAGTCATTATACTAGCAAACACTGAGTGAACTTAGTAGCATCCTAAAAGTGGCTGTTGGACCTCTGTATTGTCCCACTAGTGCAAAGATATTTGCAGCACGTCTGCCTGCATTGCACACTCAAACTCATTGTTACTAAGCCATTATACTAGCAAACACTGATTGAACTTAGTGGCATCCTAAAAATGGCTGTTGGACTTCTGTATTGTCCCACTAGTGCAAAGATATTTGCAGCACGTCTACCTGCATTGCACACTCAAACTCATTGTTACTAAGCCATTATACTAGCAAACACTGAGTGAACATAGTGGCATCCTAAAAGTGGCTGTTGGACTTCTGTATTGTCCCACTAGTGCAAAGATATTTGCTGCACGTCTGCCTGCATTGCACACTCAAACTCATTGTTACTAAACCATTATACTAGCAAACACTAATTGAACTTAGTGGCATCCTAAAAGTGGCTGTTGGACTTCTGTATTGTCCCACTAGTGCAAAGATATTTGCAGCACGTCTGCCTGCATTGCACACTCAAACTCATTGTTACTAAGCCATTATACTAGGAAACACTGAGTGAACTTAGTGGCACCCTAAAAGTGGCTGTTGGACTTCTGTATTGTCCCACTAGTGCAAAGATATTTGCAGCACGTCTGCCTGCATTGCACACTCAAACTCATTGTTACTAAGCCATTATACTAGCAAACACTGAGTGAACTTAGTGGCATCCTAAGCGTGGCTGTTGGACTTCTGTATTGTCCCACTAGTGCAAAGATATTTGCAGCACGTCTGCCTGCATTGCACACTCAAACTCATTGTTACTAAGCCATTATACTAGCAAACACTAAGTGAACTTAGTGGCATCCTAAAATTGGCTATTGGACTTCTGTATTGTCCCACTAGTGCAAAGATATTTGCAGCTCGTCTGCCTGCATTGCACACTCAAACTCATTGTTACTAAACCATTATACTAGCAAACACTGAGTGAACTTAGTGGCATCCTAAATATGGCTGTTGGACTTCTGTATTGTCCCACTAGTGCAAAGATATTTGCAGCACGTCTACCTGCATTGCACACTCAAACTCATTGTTACTAAGTCATTATACTAGCAAACACTGAGTGAACTTAGTAGCATCCTAAAAGTGGCTGTTGGACCTCTGTATTGTCCCACTAGTGCAAAGATATTTGCAGCACGTCTGCCTGCATTGCACACTTAAACTCATTGTTACTAAGCCAATATACTAGCAAACACTGAGTGTACTTAGTGGCATCCTAAACGTGGCTGTTGGACTTCTGTATTGTCCCAGCAGTGCAAAGATATTTGCAGCACGTCTGCCTGCATTGCACACTCAAACTCATTGTTACTAAGCCATTATACTAGCAAACACTGAGTGAACTTAGTGGCATCCTAAACGTGGCTGTTGGACTTCTGTATTGCCCCACTAGTGCAAAGATATTTGCAGCACGTCTGCCTGCATTGCACACTCAAACTCATTGTTACTAAGCCATTATACTAGCAAACAGTGAGTGAACTTAGTGGCATCCTAAAAGTGGCTGTTGGACTTCTGTATTGTCCCACTAGTGCAAAGATATTTGCAGCACGTCTGCCTGCATTGCACACTCAAACTCATTGTTACTAAGCCATTATACTAGCAAACACTGAGTGAAATTAGTGGCATCCTAAATGTGGCTGTTGGACTTCTGTATTGTCCCACTAGTGCAAAGATATTTGCAGCACGTCTGCCTGCATTGCACACTCAAACTCATTGTTACTAAGCCATTATACTAGCAAACTCTGATTGAACTTAGTGGCATCCTAAACGTGGCTGTTGGACTTCTGTATTGTCCCACTAGTGCAAAGATATTTGCAGCACGTCTGCCTGCATTGCACACTCAAACTCATTGTTACTAAGCCATTATACTAGCAAACACTGAGTGAACTTAGTGGCATCCTAAATATGGCTGTTGGACTTCTGTATTGTCCCACTAGTGCAAAGATATTTGCAGCACGTCTACCTGCATTGCACACTCAAACTCATTGTTACTAAGTCATTATACTAGCAAACACTGAGTGAACTTAGTGGCATCCTAAAAGTGGCTGTTGGACTTTTGTATTGTCCCACTAGTGCAAAGATATTTGCAGCACGTCTGCCTGCGTTGCACACTCAAACTCATTGTTACTAAGCCATTATACTAGCAAACACTGAGTGAACTTAGTGGCATCCTAAAATTGGCTGTTGGACTTCTGTATTGTCCCACTAGTGCAAAGATATTTGCAGCACGTCTGCCTGCATTGCACACTCAAACTCATTGTTACTAAGTCATTATACTAGCAAACACTGAGTGAACTTAGTAGCATCCTAAAAGTGGCTGTTGGACCTCTGTATTGTCCCACTAGTGCAAAGATATTTGCAGCACGTCTGCCTGCATTGCACACTCAAACTCATTGTTACTAAGCCAATATACTAGCAAACACTGAGTGTACTTAGTGGCATCCTAAACGTGGCTGTTGGACTTCTGTATTGACCCACCAGTGCAAAGATATTTGCAGCACGTCTGCCTGCATTGCACACCCAAACTCATTGTTACTAAGCCATTATACTAGCAAACACTGAGTGAACTTAGTGGCATCCTAAACGTGGCTGTTGGACTTCTGTATTGCCCCACTAGTGCAAAGATATTTGCAGCACGTCTGCCTGCATTGCACACTCAAACTCATTGTTACTAAGCCATTATACTAGCAAACAGTGAGTGAACTTAGTGGCATCCTAAAAGTGGCTGTTGGACTTCTGTATTGTCCCACTAGTGCAAAGATATTTGCAGCACGTCTGCCTGCATTGCACACTCAAACTCATTGTTACTAAGCCATTATACTAGCAAACACTGAGTGAAATTAGTGGCATCCTAAATGTGGCTGTTGGACTTCTGTATTGTCCCACTAGTGCAAAGATATTTGCAGCACGTCTGCCTGCATTGCACACTCAAACTCATTGTTACTAAGCCATTATACTAGCAAACTCTGATTGAACTTAGTGGCATCCTAAACGTGGCTGTTGGACTTCTGTATTGTCCCACTAGTGCAAAGATATTTGCAGCACGTCTGCCTGCATTGCACACTCAAACTCATTGTTACTAAGCCATTATACTAGCAAACACTGAGTGAACTTAGTGGCATCCTAAATATGGCTGTTGGACTTCTGTATTGTCCCACTAGTGCAAAGATATTTGCAGCACGTCTACCTGCATTGCACACTCAAACTCATTGTTACTAAGTCATTATACTAGCAAACACTGAGTGAACTTAGTGGCATCCTAAAAGTGGCTGTTGGACTTTTGTATTGTCCCACTAGTGCAAAGATATTTGCAGCACGTCTGCCTGCGTTGCACACTCAAACTCATTGTTACTAAGCCATTATACTAGCAAACACTGAGTGAACTTAGTGGCATCCTAAAATTGGCTGTTGGACTTCTGTATTGTCCCACTAGTGCAAAGATATTTGCAGCACGTCTGCCTGCATTGCACACTCAAACTCATTGTTACTAAACCATTATACTAGCAAACACTGAGTGAACTTAGTGGCATCCTAAATATGGCTGTTGGACTTCTGTATTGTCCCACTAGTGCAAAGATATTTGCAGCACGTCTACCTGCATTGCACACTCAAACTCATTGTTACTAAGTCATTATACTAGCAAACACTGAGTGAACTTAGTAGCATCCTAAAAGTGGCTGTTGGACTTCTGTATTGTCCCACTAGTGCAAAGATATTTGCAGCACGTCTGCCTGCATTGCACACTCAAACTCATTGTTACTAAGCCATTATACTAGCAAACAGTGAGTGAAATTAGTGGCATCCTAAATGTGGCTGTTGGACTTCTGTATTGTCCCACTAGTGCAAAGATATTTGCAGCACGTCTGCCTGCATTGCACACTCAAACTCATTGTTACTAAGCCATTATACTAGCAAACACTGAGTGAACTTAGTGGCATCCTAAGCGTGGCTGTTGGACTTCTGTATTGTCCCACTAGTGCAAAGATATTTGCAGCACGTCTGCCTGCATTGCACACTCAAACTCATTGTTACTAAGCCATTATACTAGCAAACACTAAGTGAACTTAGTGGCATCCTAAAATTGGCTATTGGACTTCTGTATTGTCCCACTAGTGCAAAGATATTTGCAGCACGTCTGCCTGCATTGCACACTCAAACTCATTGTTACTAAACCATTATACTAGCAAACACTGAGTGAACTTAGTGGCATCCTAAATATGGCTGTTGGACTTCTGTATTGTCCCACTAGTGCAAAGATATTTGCAGCACGTCTACCTGCATTGCACACTCAAACTCATTGTTACTAAGTCATTATACTAGCAAACACTGAGTGAACTTAGTAGCATCCTAAAAGTGGCTGTTGGACCTCTGTATTGTCCCACTAGTGCAAAGATATTTGCAGCACATCTGCCTGCATTGCACACTCAAACTCATTGTTACTAAGCCAATATACTAGCAAACACTGAGTGTACTTAGTGGCATCCTAAACGTGGCTGTTGGACTTCTGTATTGTCCCACTAGTGCAAAGATATTTGCAGCACGTCTGCCTGCATTGCACACTCAAACTCATTGTTACTAAGCCATTATACTAGCAAACACTGAGTGAACTTAGTGGCATCCTAAACGTGGCTGTTGGACTTCTGTATTGCCCCACTAGTGCAAAGATATTTGCAGCACGTCTGCCTGCATTGCACACTCAAACTCATTGTTACTAAGCCATTATACTAGCAAACAGTGAGTGAACTTAGTGGCATCCTAAAAGTGGCTGTTGGACTTCTGTATTGTCCCACTAGTGCAAAGATATTTGCAGCACGTCTGCCTGCATTGCACACTCAAACTCATTGTTACTAAGCCATTATACTAGCAAACACTGAGTGAAATTAGTGGCATCCTAAATGTGGCTGTTGGACTTCTGTATTGTCCCACTAGTGCAAAGATATTTGCAGCACGTCTGCCTGCATTGCACACTCAAACTCATTGTTACTAAGCCATTATACTAGCAAACTCTGATTGAACTTAGTGGCATCCTAAACGTGGCTGTTGGACTTCTGTATTGTCCCACTAGTGCAAAGATATTTGCAGCACGTCTGCCTGCATTGCACACTCAAACTCATTGTTACTAAGCCATTATACTAGCAAACACTGAGTGAACTTAGTGGCATCCTAAATATGGCTGTTGGACTTCTGTATTGTCCCACTAGTGCAAAGATATTTGCAGCACGTCTACCTGCATTGCACACTCAAACTCATTGTTACTAAGTCATTATACTAGCAAACACTGAGTGAACTTAGTGGCATCCTAAAAGTGGCTGTTGGACTTTTGTATTGTCCCACTAGTGCAAAGATATTTGCAGCACGTCTGCCTGCGTTGCACACTCAAACTCATTGTTACTAAGCCATTATACTAGCAAACACTGAGTGAACTTAGTGGCATCCTAAAATTGGCTGTTGGACTTCTGTATTGTCCCACTAGTGCAAAGATATTTGCAGCACGTCTGCCTGCATTGCACACTCAAACTCATTGTTACTAAACCATTATACTAGCAAACACTGAGTGAACTTAGTGGCATCCTAAATATGGCTGTTGGACTTCTGTATTGTCCCACTAGTGCAAAGATATTTGCAGCACGTCTACCTGCATTGCACACTCAAACTCATTGTTACTAAGTCATTATACTAGCAAACACTGAGTGAACTTAGTAGCATCCTAAAAGTGGCTGTTGGACTTCTGTATTGTCCCACTAGTGCAAAGATATTTGCAGCACGTCTGCCTGCATTGCACACTCAAACTCATTGTTACTAAGCCATTATACTAGCAAACACTGAGTGTACTTAGTGGCATCCTAAACGTGGCTGTTGGACTTCTGTATTGTCCCACTAGTGCAAAGATATTTGCAGCACGTCTGCCTGCATTGCACACTCAAACTCATTGTTACTAAGCCATTATACTAGCAAACAGTGAGTGAAATTAGTGGCATCCTAAATGTGGCTGTTGGACTTCTGTATTGTCCCACTAGTGCAAAGATATTTGCAGCACGTCTGCCTGCATTGCACACTCAAACTCATTGTTACTAAGCCATTATACTAGCAAACTCTGATTGAACTTAGTGGCATCCTAAACGTGGCTGTTGGACTTCTGTATTGTCCCACTAGTGCAAAGATATTTGCAGCACGTCTGCCTGCATTGCACACTCAAACTCATTGTTACTAAGCCATTATACTAGGAAACACTGAGTGAACTTAGTGGCATCCTAAATATGGCTGTTGGACTTCTGTATTGTCCCACTAGTGCAAAGATATTTGCAGCACGTCTACCTGCATTGCACACTCAAACTCATTGTTACTAAGTCATTATACTAGCAAACACTGAGTGAACTTAGTGGCATCCGAAAAGTGGCTGTTGGACTTTTGTATTGTCCCACTAGTGCAAAGATATTTGCAGCACGTCTGCCTGCATTGCACACTCAAACTCATTGTTACTAAGCCATTATACTAGCAAACACTAAGTGAACTTAGTGGCATCCTAATAGTGGCTGTTGGACTTCTGTATTGTCCCACTAGTGCAAAGATATTTGCAGCACGTCTGCCTGCATTGCACACTCAAACTCTTTGTTACTAAGCCATTATACTAGCAAACACTAAGTGAACTTAGTGGCATCCTAAAAGTGGCTGTTGGACTTCTGTATTGTCCCACTAGTGCAAAGATATTTGCAGCATGTCTGCCTGCATTGCACACTCAAACTCATTGTTACTAAGCCATTATACTAGCAAATACTGAGTGAACTTAGTGGCATCCTAAATATGGCTGTTGGACTTCTGTATTGTCCCACTAGTGCAAAGATATTTGCAGCACGTCTACCTGCATTGCACACTCAAACTCATTGTTACTAAGCCATTATACTAGCAAACACTGAGTGAACTTAGTGGCATCCTAAAAGTGGCTGCTGCACTTCTGTATTGTTTTACTAGTGCAAAGATATTTGCAGCACGTCTACCTGCAATGCACACTCAAAGTCATTGTTACTAAGCCATTATACAAGCAAACACTGATTGAACTTAGTGGCATCCTAAAAGTGGCTGTTGGACTTCTGTATTGTCCCACTAGTGCAAAGATATTTGCAGCACGTCTACCTGCATTGCACACTCAAACTCATTGTTACTAAGCCATTATACTAGCAAACACTGATTGAACTTAGTGGCATCCTAAACGTGGCTGTTGGACTTCTGTATTGTCCCACTAGTGCAAAGATATTTGCAGCACGTCTGCCTGCATTGCACACTCAAACTCATTGTTACTAAGCCATTATACTAGCAAACACTGAGTGAACTTAGTGGCATCCTAAAAGTGGCTGCTGGACTTCTGTATTGTCCCACTAGTGCAAAGATATTTGCAGCACGTCTACCTGCATTGCACACTCAAACTCATTGTTACTAAGCCATTATACAAGCAAACACTGATTGAACTTAGTGGCATCCTAAATGTAGCTTTTGGACTTCTGTATTGTCCCACTAGTGCAAAGATATTTGCAGCACGTCTGCCTGCATTGCACACTCAAACTCATTGTTACTAAGCCATTATACTAGCAAACACTGAGTGAACTTAGTGGCATCCTAATTATGGCTGTTGGACTTCTGTATTGTCCCACTAGTGCAAAGATATTTGCAGCACGTCTGCCTGCATTGCACACTCAAACTCATTGTTACTAAGCCATATTACTAGCAAACACTGAGTGAACTTAGTGGCATCCTAATTATGGCTGTTGGACTTCTGTATTGTCCCACTAGTGCAAAGATATTTGCAGCATGTCTACCTGCATTGCACACTCAAACTCATTGTTACTAAGTCATTATAGTAGCAAACACTGAGTGAACTTAGTAGCATCCTAAAAGTGGCTGTTGGACTTCTGTATTGTCCCACTAGTGCAAAGATATTTGCAGCACGTCTGCCTGCATTGCACACTTAAACTCATTGTTACTAAGCCATTATACTAGCAAACACTAAGTGAACTTAGTGGCATCCTAAACGTGGCTGTTGGACTTCTGCATTGTCCCACTAGTGCAAAGATATTTGCAGCACGTCTACCTGCATTGCACACTCAAACTTATTGTTACTAAGCCATTATACTAGGAAACACTGAGTGAACTTAGTGGCACCCTAAAAGTGGCTGTTGGACATCTGTATTGTCCCACTAGTGCAAAGATATTTGCAGCACGTCTGCCTGCATTGCACACTCAAACTCATTGTTACTAAGCCATTATACTAGCAAACACTGATTGAACTTAGTGGCATCCTAAACGTGGCTATTGGACTTCTGTATTGTCCCACTAGTGCAAAGATATTTGCAGCACGTCTGCCTGCATTGCACACTCAAACTCATTGTTACTAAGCCATTATACTAGCAAACACTGAGTGAACTTAGTGGCATCCTAAACATGGCTGTTGGACTTCTGTATTGTCACACCAGTGCAAAGATATTTGCAGCACGTCTACCTGCATTGCACACTCAAACTCATTGTTACTAAGCCATTATACTAGCAAACACTGAGTGAACTTAGTGGCATCCTAAAAGTGGCTGCTGGACTTCTGTATTGTCCCACTAGTGCAAAAATATTTGCAGCACGTCTACCTGCATTGCACACTCAAACTCATTGTTACTAAGCCATTATACAAGCAAACACTGAGTGAACTTAGTGGCATCCTAAAAGTGGCTGTTGGACTTCTCTATTGTCCCACTAGTGCAAAGATATTTGCAGCACGTCTGCCTGCATTGCACACTCAAACTCATTGTTACTAAGCCGTTATACTAGCAAACACTGAGTGAACTTAGTGGCATCCTAAAAGTGGCTGTTGGACTTCTGTATTGTCCCACTAGTGCAAAGATATTTGCAGCACGTCTACCTGCATTGCACACTCAAACTCATTGTTACTAAGCCATTATACTAGCAAACACTGATTGAACTTAGTGGCATCCTAAACGTGGCTGTTGGACTTCTGTATTGTCCCACTAGTGCAAAGCTATTTGCAGCACGTCTGCCTGCATTGCACACTCAAACTCATTGTTACTAAGCCATTATACTAGCAAACACTGAGTGAACTTAGTGGCATCCTAAAAGTGGCTGCTGGACTTCTGTATTGTCCCACTAGTACAAAGATATTTGCAGCACGTCTACCTGCATTGCACACTCAAACTCATTGTTACTAAGCCATTATACAAGCAAACACTGAGTGAACTTAGTGGCATTCTAAAAGTGGCTGTTGGACTTCTGTATTGTCCCACTAGTGCAAAGATATTTGCAGCATGTCTGCCTGCATTGCACACTCAAACACATTGATACTAAGCCATTATACTAGCAAACACTGAGTGAACTTAGTGGCATCCTAAAAGTGGCTGTTGGATTTCTGTATTGTCCTACTAGTGCAAAGATATTTGCAGCACGTCTGCCTGCATTGCACACTCAAACTCATTGTTACTAAGTCATTATACTAGCAAACACTAAGTAAACTTAGTGGCATCCTAAAAGTGGCTGTTGGACTTCCATTAGTGTCCTACTGGTGCAAATCTATGTGCATCACCTCTGCATTGCACACTCAAACTCATTGTTACTAAGCCATTATACTAGCAAACACTGAGTGAACTTAGTGACATCCTAAAAGTGGCTGTTGGACTTCTGTATTGTCCCACTAGTGCAAAGATATTTGCAGCACGTCTGCCTGCATTGCACATTCAAACTCATTGTTACTAAGCCATTATACTAGCAAACACTGAGTGAACTTAGTGGCATCCTAAACGTGGCTGTTGGACATCTGTATTGTCCCATTAGTACAAAGATATTTGCAGCTCGTCTGCCTGCATTGCACACTCAAACTCATTGTTACTAAGCCATTATACTAGCAAACACTGAGTAAACTTAGTGGCATACTAAAAGTGGCTGTTGGACTTCCATTAGTGTCCCACTGGTGCAAATCTATGTGTATCACCTCTGCATTGCACACTCAAACTGATTGTTATTTAGCCATTATACTAGCAAACACTGAGTGAACTTAGTGGCATCCTAAACGTGGCTGTTGGACTTCTGTATTGTCCCACTAGTGCAAAGATATTTGCAGCACGTCTGCCTGCATTGCACACTCAAACTCATTGTTACTAAGCCATTATACTAGCAAACACTGAGTGAAATTAGTGGCATCCTAAATGTGGCTGTTGGACTTCTGTATTGTCCCACTAGTATAAAGATATTTGCAGCACGTCTACCTGCATTGCACACTCAAACTCATTGTTACTAAGCCATTATACTAGAAAACACTGAGTGAAATTAGTGGCATCCTAAATGTGGCTGTTGGACTTCTGTATTGTCCCACTAGTATAAAGATATTTGCAGCACGTCTACCTGCATTGCACACTCAAACTCACTGTTACTAAGCCATTATACTAGCAAACACTGATTGAACTTAGTGGCATCCTAAAAATGGCTGTTGGCCTTCTGTATTGTCCCACTAGTGCAAAGATATTTGCAGCACGTCTACCTGCATTGCACACTCAAACTCATTGTTACTAAGCCATTATACTTGCAAACACTGAGTGAACATAGTGGCATCCTAAAAGTGGCTGTTGGACTTCTGTATTGTCCCACTAGTGCAAAGATATTTGCTGCACGTCTGCCTGCATTGCACACTCAAACTCATTGTTACTAAACCATTATACTAGCAAACACTGAGTGAACTTAGTGGCATCCTAAATATGGCTGTTGGACCTCTGTATTGTCCCACTAGTGCAAAGATATTTGCAGCACGTCTGCCTGCATTGCACACTCAAACTCATTGTTACTAAGCCATTATACTAGCAAACACTGATTGAACTTAGTGGCATCCTAAAAATGGCTGTTGGACTTCTGTATTGTCCCACTAGTGCAAAGATATTTGCAGCACGTCTGCCTGCATTGCACACTCAAACTCATTGTTACTAAACCATTATACTAGCAAACACTAATTGAACTTAGTGGCATCCTAAAAGTGGCTGTTGGACTTCTGTATTATCCCACTAGTGCAAAGATATTTGCAGCACGTCTGCCTGCATTGCACACTCAAACTCATTGTTACTAAGCCATTATACTAGCAAACACTGAGTGAACTTAGTGGCATCCTAAATGTTGCTGTTGGACTTCTGTATTGTCCCACTAGTGCAAAGATATTTGCAGCACGTCTGCCTGCATTGCACACTCAAACTCATTGTTACTAAGCCATTATACTAGGAAACACTGAGTGAACTTAGTGGCACCCTAAAAGTGGCTGTTGGACTTCTGTATTGTCCCACTAGTGCAAAGATATTTGCAGCACGTCTGCCTGCATTGCACACTCAAACTCATTGTTACTAAGCCATTATACTAGCAAACACTGAGTGAACTTAGTGGCATCCTAAGCGTGGCTGTTGGACTTCTGTATTGTCCCACTAGTGCAAAGATATTTGCAGCACGTCTGCCTGCATTGCACACTCAAACTCATTGTTACTAAGCCATTATACTAGCAAACACTAAGTGAACTTAGTGGCATCCTAAAATTGGCTATTGGACTTCTGTATTGTCCCACTAGTGCAAAGATATTTGCAGCACGTCTGCCTGCATTGCACACTCAAACTCATTGTTACTAAACCATTATACTAGCAAACACTGAGTGAACTTAGTGGCATCCTAAATATGGCTGTTGGACTTCTGTATTGTCCCACTAGTGCAAAGATATTTGCAGCACGTCTACCTGCATTGCACACTCAAACTCATTGTTACTAAGTCATTATACTAGCAAACACTGAGTGAACTTAGTAGCATCCTAAAAGTGGCTGTTGGACCTCTGTATTGTCCCACTAGTGCAAAGATATTTGCAGCACGTCTGCCTGCATTGCACACTCAAACTCATTGTTACTAAGCCATTATACTAGCAAACACTGAGTGTACTTAGTGGCATCCTAAACGTGGCTGTTGGACTTCTGTATTGTCCCACTAGTGCAAAGATATTTGCAGCACGTCTGCCTGCATTGCACACTCAAACTCATTGTTACTAAGCCATCATACTAGCAAACACTGAGTGAACTTAGTGGCATCCTAAACGTGGCTGTTGGACTTCTGTATTGCCCCACTAGTGCAAAGATATTTGCAGCACGTCTGCCTGCATTGCACACTCAAACTCATTGTTACTAAGCCATTATACTAGCAAACAGTGAGTGAACTTAGTGGCCTCCTAAAAGTGGCTGTTGGACTTCTGTATTGTCCCACTAGTGCAAAGATATTTGCAGCACGTCTGCCTGCATTGCACACTCAAACTCATTGTTACTAAGCCATTATACTAGCAAACACTGAGTGAAATTAGTGGCATCCTAAATGTGGCTGTTGGACTTCTGTATTGTCCCACTAGTGCAAAGATATTTGCAGCACGTCTGCCTGCATTGCACACTCAAACTCATTGTTACTAAGCCATTATACTAGCAAACTCTGATTGAACTTAGTGGCATCCTAAACGTGGCTGTTGGACTTCTGTATTGTCCCACTAGTGCAAAGATATTTGCAGCACGTCTGCCTGCATTGCACACTCAAACTCATTGTTACTAAGCCATTATACTAGCAAACACTGAGTGAACTTAGTGGCATCCTAAATATGGCTGTTGGACTTCTGTATTGTCCCACTAGTGCAAAGATATTTGCAGCACGTCTACCTGCATTGCACACTCAAACTCATTGTTACTAAGTCATTATACTAGCAAACACTGAGTGAACTTAGTGGCATCCTAAAAGTGGCTGTTGGACTTTTGTATTGTCCCACTAGTGCAAAGATATTTGCAGCACGTCTGCCTGCGTTGCACACTCAAACTCATTGTTACTAAGCCATTATACTAGCAAACACTGAGTGAACTTAGTGGCATCCTAAAATTGGCTGTTGGACTTCTGTATTGTCCCACTAGTGCAAAGATATTTGCAGCACGTCTGCCTGCATTGCACACTCAAACTCATTGTTACTAAACCATTATACTAGCAAACACTGAGTGAACTTAGTGGCATCCTAAATATGGCTGTTGGACTTCTGTATTGTCCCACTAGTGCAAAGATATTTGCAGCACGTCTACCTGCATTGCACACTCAAACTCATTGTTACTAAGTCATTATACTAGCAAACACTGAGTGAACTTAGTAGCATCCTAAAAGTGGCTGTTGGACTTCTGTATTGTCCCACTAGTGCAAAGATATTTGCAGCACGTCTGCCTGCATTGCACACTCAAACTCATTGTTACTAAGCCATTATACTAGCAAACACTGAGTGTACTTAGTGGCATCCTAAACGTGGCTGTTGGACTTCTGTATTGTCCCACTAGTGCAAAGATATTTGCAGCACGTCTGCCTGCATTGCACACTCAAACTCATTGTTACTAAGCCATTATACTAGCAAACAGTGAGTGAACTTAGTGGCATCCTAAAAGTGGCTGTTGGACTTCTGTATTGTCCCACTAGTGCAAAGATATTTGCAGCACGTCTGCCTGCATTGCACACTCAAACTCATTGTTACTAAGCCATTATACTAGCAAACACTGAGTGAAATTAGTGGCATCCTAAATGTGGCTGTTGGACTTCTGTATTGTCCCACTAGTGCAAAGATATTTGCAGCACGTCTGCCTGCATTGCACACTCAAACTCATTGTTACTAAGCCATTATACTAGCAAACTCTGATTGAACTTAGTGGCATCCTAAACGTGGCTGTTGGACTTCTGTATTGTCCCACTAGTGCAAAGATATTTGCAGCACGTCTGCCTGCATTGCACACTCAAACTCATTGTTACTAAGCCATTATACTAGCAAACACTGAGTGAACTTAGTGGCATCCTAAATATGGCTGTTGGACTTCTGTATTGTCCCACTAGTGCAAAGATATTTGCAGCACGTCTACCTGCTTTGCACACTCAAACTCATTGTTACTAAGTCATTATACTAGCAAACACTGAGTGAACTTAGTGGCATCCGAAAAGTGGCTGTTGGACTTTTGTATTGTCCCACTAGTGCAAAGATATTTGCAGCACGTCTGCCTGCATTGCACACTCAAACTCATTGTTACTAAGCCATTATACTAGCAAACACTAAGTGAACTTAGTGGCATCCTAAAAGTGGCTGTTGGACTTCTGTATTGTCCCACTAGTGCAAAGATATTTGCAGCATGTCTGCCTGCATTGCACACTCAAACTCATTGTTACTAAGCCATTATACTAGCAAACACTGAGTGAACTTAGTGGCATCCTAAATATGGCTGTTGGACTTCTGTATTGTCCCACTAGTGCAAAGATATTTGCAGCACGTCTGCCTGCATTGCACACTCAAACTCATTGTTACTAAGCCATTATACTAGCAAACACTGAGTGAACTTAGTGGCATCCTAAAAGTGGCTGCTGCACTTCTGTATTGTTTTACTAGTGCAAAGATATTTGCAGCACGTCTACCTGCAATGCACACTCAAACTCATTGTTACTAAGCCATTATACAAGCAAACACTGAGTGAACTTAATGGCATCCTAAAAGTGGCTGTTGGACTTCTGTATTGTCCCACTAGTGCAAAGATATTTGCAGCACGTCTACCTGCATTGCACACTCAAACTCATTGTTACTAAGCCATTATACTAGCAAACACTGATTGAACTTAGTGGCATCCTAAACGTGGCTGTTGGACTTCTGTATTGTCCCACTAGTGCAAAGATATTTGCAGCACGTCTGCCTGCATTGCACACTCAAACTCATTGTTACTAAGCCATTATACTAGCAAACACTGAGTGAACTTAGTGGCATCCTAAAAGTGGCTGCTGGACTTCTGTATTGTCCCACTAGTGCAAAGATATTTGCAGCACGTCTACCTGCATTGCACACTCAAACTCATTGTTACTAAGCCATTATACAAGCAAACATTGATTGAACTTAGTGGCATCCTAAATGTGGCTTTTGGACTTCTGTATTGTCCCACTAGTGCAAAGATATTTGCAGCACGTCTGCCTGCATTGCACACTCAAACTCATTGTTACTAAGCCATTATACTAGCAAACACTGAGTGAACTTAGTGGCATCCTAAACGTGGCTGTTGGACTTCTGTATTGTCGCACTAGTGCAAAGATATTTGCAGCACGTCTGCCTGCATTGCACACTCAAACTCATTGTTACTAAGCCATATTACTAGCAAACACTGAGTGAACTTAGTGGCATCCTAATTATGGCTGTTGGACTTCTGTATTGTCCCACTAGTGCAAAGATATTTGCAGCATGTCTACCTGCATTGCACACTCAAACTCATTGTTACTAAGTCATTATACTAGCAAACACTGAGTGAACTTAGTAGCATCCTAAAAGTGGCTGTTGGACTTCTGTATTGTCCCACTAGTGCAAAGATATTTGCAGCACGTCTACCTGCATTGCACACTCAAACTTATTGTTACTAAGCCATTATACTAGGAAACACTGAGTGAACTTAGTGGCACCCTAAAAGTGGCTGTTGGACATCTGTATTGTCCCACTAGTGCAAAGATATTTGCAGCACGTCTGCCTGCATTGCACACTCAAACTCATTGTTACTAAGCCATTATACTAGCAAACACTGATTGAACTTAGTGGCATCCTAAACGTGGCTATTGGACTTCTGTATTGTCCCACTAGTGCAAAGATATTTGCAGCACGTCTGCCTGCATTGCACACTCAAACTCATTGTTACTAAGCCATTATACTAGCAAACACTGAGTGAACTTAGTGGCATCCTAAACATGGCTGTTGGACTTCTGTATTGTCACACCAGTGCAAAGATATTTGCAGCACGTCTACCTGCATTGCACACTCAAACTCATTGTTACTAAGCCATTATACTAGCAAACACTGAGTGAACTTAGTGGCATCCTAAAAGTGGCTGCTGGACTTCTGTATTGTCCCACTAGTGCAAAAATATTTGCAGCACGTCTACCTGCATTGCACACTCAAACTCATTGTTACTAAGCCATTATACAAGCAAACACTGAGTGAACTTAGTGGCATCCTAAAAGTGGCTGTTGGACTTCTCTATTGTCCCACTAGTGCAAAGATATTTGCAGCACGTCTGCCTGCATTGCACACTCAAACTCATTGTTACTAAGCCGTTATACTAGCAAACACTGAGTGAACTTAGTGGCATCCTAAAAGTGGCTGTTGGACTTCTGTATTGTCCCACTAGTGCAAAGATATTTGCAGCACGTCTACCTGCATTGCACACTCAAACTCATTGTTACTAAGCCATTATACTAGGAAACACTGATTGAACTTAGTGGCATCCTAAAAGTGGCTGTTGGACTTCTGTATTGTCCCACTAGTGCAAAGATATTTGCAGCACGTCTTCCTGCATTGCACACTCAAACTCATTGTTACTAAGCCATTATACTAGCAAACACTAAGTGAACCTAGTGGCATCCTAAAAGTGGCTGTTGGACTTCTGTATTGTCCCACTAGTGCAAAGGTATTTGCAGCACGTCTGCCTGCATTGCACACTCAAACTCATTGTTACTAAGCCATTATACTAGCAAACACTGAGTGAACTTAGTGGCATCCTAAATGTGGCTGTTGGACTTCTGTATTGTCCCACTAGTGAAAAGATATTTGCTGCACATCTGCCTGCATTGTACACTCAAACTCATTGTTACTAAGTCATTATACTAGCAAACACTGAGTAAACTTAGTGTCATCCTAAAAGTGGCTGTTGGATTTCCATTAGTGTCCCACTGGTGCAAATCTATGTGCATCACCTCTGCATTGCACACTCAAACTCATTGTCACTAAGCCATTATACTAGCAAACACTGAGTGAACTTAGTGGCATCCTAAAAGTGGCTGTTGGACTTCTGTATTGTCCCACTAGTGCAAACATATTTGCAGCACGTCTACCTGCATTGCACACTCAAACTCATTGTTACTAAGTCATTATACTAGCAAACACTGAGTGAACTTAGTAGCATCCTAAAAGTGGCTGTTGGACTTCAAATAGTGTCCCACTGGTGCAAATCTATGTGCATCACCTCTGCATTGCACACTCAAACTCATTGTTACTAAGCCATTATACTAGCAAACACTGAGTGAATTTAGTGGCATCCAAAAAGCGGCTGTTGGACTTCTGTATATTCCCACTAGTGTAAAGATATTTGCAGCATGTCTGCCTGCATTGCACACTCAAACTCATTGTTACTAAGCCATTATACTAGCAAACACTTAGTGAACTTAGTGGCATCCTAAGCGTGGCTGTTGGACTTCTGTATTGTCACACTAGTGCAAAGATATTTGCAGCACGTCTGCCTGCATTGCACACTCAAACTCATTGTTACTAAGCCATTATACTAGCAAACACTGAGTGAACTTAGTGGCATCCTAAAAGTGGCTGTTGGACTTCTGTATTGTCCCATTAGTGTAAAGATATTTGCAGCACGTCTGCCTGCATTGCACACTCAAACTCATTGTTACTAAGCCATTATACTAGCAAACACTTAGTGAACTTAGTAGCATCCTAAATGTGGCTGTTGGACTTCTGTATTGTCCCACTAGTGCAAAGATATTTGCAGCACGTCTACCTGCATTGCACACTCAAACTCATTGTTACTAAGTCATTATACTAGCAAACACTGACTGAACTTAGTAGCATCCTAAAAGTGGCTGTTGGACTTCCAATAGTGTCCCACTGGTGCAAATCTATGTGCATCACCTCTGCATTGCACACTCAAACTCATTGTTACTAAGCCATTATACTAGCAAACACTGAGTGATGTAGTGGCATCCTAAAAGCGGCTGTTGGACTTCTGTATTGTCCCACTAGTGTAAAGATATTTACAGCATGTCTGCCTGCATTGCACACTCAAACTCATTGTTACTAAGCCATTATACTAGCAAACACTTAGTGAACTTAGTGGCATCCTAAGCGTGGCTGTTGGACTTCTGTATTGTCACACTAGTGCAAAGATATTTGCAGCACGTCTGCCTGCATTGCACACTCAAACTCATTGTTACTAAGCCATTATACTAGCAAACACTGAGTGAACTTAGTGGCATCCTAAACGTGGCTGTTGGACTTCTGTATTGTCACACTAGTGCAAAGATATTTGCAGCACGTCTGCCTGCATTGCACACTCAAACTCATTGTTACTAAGCCATTATACTAGCAAACACTGAGTGAACTTAGTGGAATCCTAAAAGTGGCTGTTGGACTTCTGTATTGTCCCACTAGTGTAAAGATATTTGCAGCACGTCTGCCTGCATTGCACACTCAAACTCATTGTTACTAAGCCATTATACTAGCAAACACTTAGTGAACTTAGTGGCATCCTAAGCGTGGCTGTTGGACTTCTGTATTGTCACACTAGTGCAAAGATATTTGCAGCACGTCTGCCTGCATTGCACACTCAAACTCATTGTTACTAAGCCATTATACTAGCAAACACTGAGTGAACTTAGTGGCATCCTAAACGTGGCTGTTGGACTTCTGTATTGTCACACTAGTGCAAAGATATTTGCAGCACGTCTGCCTGCATTGCACACTCAAACTCATTGTTACTAAGCCATTATACTAGCAAACACTGAATGAACTTAGTGGCATCCTAAACGTGGCTGTTGGACTTCTGTATTGTCACACTAGTGCAAAGATATTTGCAACACGCCTGCCTGCATTGCACACTCAAACTCATTGTTACTAAGCTATTATACTAGCAAACACTGACTGAACTTAGTGGCATCCTAAAAGTGGCTGCTGGACTTCTGTATTGTCCCACTAGTGCAAAGATATTTGCAGCACGTCTCCCTGCATTGCACACTCAAACTCATTGTTACTAAGCCATTATACTAGCAAACACTGAGTGAACCTAGTGGCATCCTAAAAGTGGCTGTTGGACTTCTGTATTGTCCCACTAGTGCAAAGATATTTGCAGCACGTCTGCCTGCATTGCACACTCAAACTCATTGTTACTAAGCCATTATACTAGCAAACACTAAGTGAACTTAGTGGCATCCTAAAAGTGGCTGTTGGACTTCTGTATTGTCCCACTAGTGCAAAGATATTTGCAGCACGTCTGCCTGCATTGCACACTCAAACTCATTGTTACTAAGCCATTATACTAGCAAACACTAAGTGAACTTAGTGGCATCCTAAATGTGGCTGTTGGACTTCTGTAATGTCCCACTAGTGCAAAGATTTTTGCAGCACATCTGCCTGCATTACAAACTCAAACTCATTGTTACTAAACCTTTATACTAGCAAACACTAAGTGAACTTAGTAGCATCCTAAAAGTGGCTGTTGGACTTCCATTAGTGTCCCACTGGTGCAAATCTACGTGCATCACCTCTGCATTGCACACTCAAACTCATTGTTACTAAGCCATTATACTAGCAAACACTGAGTGAACTTAGTGGCATCCTAAGAGTGGCTGTTGGACTTCTGTATTGTCCCATAAGTGCAAAGATATTTGCAGCACGTCTGCCTACATTGCACACTCAAACTCATTGTTACTAAGCCATTATACTAGCAAACACTGAGTAAACTTAGTGGCATCCTAAACGTGGCTGTTGGACTTCTGTATTGTCCCACTAGTGCAAAGATATTTGCAGCTCGTCTGCCTGCATTGCACACTCAAACTCATTGTTACTAAGCCATTATACCAGCAAACACTGAGTAAACTTAGTGGCATCCTAAAAGTGGCTGTTGGACTTCCATTAGTGTCCCACTGGTGCAAATCTATGTGTATCACCTCTGCATTGCACACTCAAACTCATTGTTACTTAGCCATTATACTAGCAAACACTGAGTGAACTTAGTGGCATCCTAAACGTGGCTGTTGGACTTCTGTATTGTCCCACTAGTGAAAAGATATTTGCAGCACGTCTGCCTGCATTGCATACTCAAACTCATTGTTACTAAGCCATTATACTAGCAAACACTGAGTGAACTTAGTGGCATCCTAAATATGGCTGTTGGACTTCTGTATTTTCCCACTAGTGCAAAGATATTTGCAGCACGTCTGCCTGCATTGCACACTCAAACTCATTGTTACTAAGCCATTATACTTGCAAACACTGAGTGAACTTAGTGGCATCCTAAATGTGGCTGTTGGACTTCTGTAATGTCCCACTAGTGCAAAGATTTTTGCAGCACATCTGCCTGCATTGCAAACTCAAACTCATTGTTACTAAACCTTTACACTAGCAAACACTAAGTTAACTTAGTGGCATCCTAAAGATGGCTGTTGGACTTCTGTATTGTCCCACTAGTGAAAAGATATTTGCAGCACGTCTGCCTGCATTGCACACTCAATCTCATTGTTACTAAGCCATTATACTAGCAAACAATGAGTGAACTTAGTGGCATCCTAAAAGTGACTGTTGGACTTCTGTATTGTCCCACTAATGCAAAGATATTTGCAGCACGTCTGCCTGCATTGCACACTCAAACTCATTATTACTAAGCCGTTATACTAGCAAACACTGAGTGAACTTAGTGGCATCCTAAAAGTGGCTGTTAGATTTCTGTATTGTCCCACTAGTGCAAAGATATTTGCAGCACGTCTACCTGCATTGCACACTCAAACTCATTGTTACTAAGCCATTATACTAGCAAACACTGATTGAACTTAGTGGCATTCTAAAAGTGGCTGTTGGACTTCTGTATTGTCCCACTAGTGCAAAGATATTTGCAGCACGTCTTCCTGCATTGCACACTCAAACTCATTGTTACTAAGCCATTATACTAGCAAACACTGAGTGAACTTAGTGGCATCCTAAATGTGGCTGTTGGACTTCTGTATTGTCCCACTAGTGCAAAGATATTTGCAGCACGTGTGCCTGCATTGCACACTCAAACTCATTGTTACTAAGCCATTATACTAGCAAACACTGAGTGAACTTAGTGGCATCCTAAGAGTGGCTGATGGACTTCTGTATTGTCCCACTAGTGCAAAGATATTTGCAGCACGTCTGCCTGCATTGCACACTCAAATTCATTGTTACTAAACCATTATACTAGCAAACACTAAGTGAACTTAGTGGCATCCTAAAAGTGGCTGTTGGACTTCTGTATTGTCCCACTAGTGCAAAGATATTTGCAGCACGTCTACCTGCATTGCATACTCAAACTCATTGTTACTAAGCCATTATACTAGCAAACACTGAGTGAACTTAGTGGCATCATAAAAGTGGCTGTTGGACTTCTGTATTGTCCCACTAGTGAAAAGATATTTGCAGCACGTCTGCCTGCATTGTACACTCAAACTCATTGTTACTAAGTCATTATACTAGCAAACACTGAGTAAACTTAGTGTCATCCTAAAAGTGGCTGTTGGATTTCCATTAGTGTCCCACTGGTGCAAATCTATGTCCATCACCTCTGCATTGCACACTCAAACTCATTGTTACTAAGCCATTATACTAGCAAACACTCAGTGAACTTAGTGGCATCCTAAAAGTGGCTGTTGGACTTCTGTATTGTCCCACTAGTGCAAAGATATTTGCAGCACGTCTACCTGCATTGCACACTCAAACTCATTGTTACTAAGTCATTATACTAGCAAACACTGAGTGAACTTAGTAGCATCCTAAAAGTGGCTGTTGGACTTCAAATAGTGTCCCACTGGTGCAAATCTATGTGCATCACCTCTGCATTGCACACTCAAACTCATTGTTACTAAGCCATTATACTAGCAAACACTGAGTGAATTTAGTGGCATCCTAAAAGCGGCTGTTGGACTTCTGTATTGTCCCACTAGTGTAAAGATATTTGCAGCACGTCTGCCTGCATTGCACACTCAAACTCATTGTTACTAAGCCATTATACTAACAAACACTGAGTGAACTTAGTGGCATCCTAAATGTGGCTGTTGGACTTCTGTAATGTCCCACTAGTGCAAAGATTTTTGCAGCACATCTGCCTGCATTACAAACTCAAACTCATTGTTACTAAACCTTTATACTAGCAAACACTAAGTGAACTTAGTAGCATCCTAAAAGTGGCTGTTGGACTTCCATTAGTGTCCCACTGGTGCAAATCTACGTGCATCACCTCTGCATTGCACACTCAAACTCATTGTTACTAAGCCATTATACTATCAAACACTAAGTGAACTTAGTGGCATCCTAAGAGTGGCTGTTGGACTTCTGTATTGTCCCATAAGTGCAAAGATATTTGCAGCACGTCTGCCAACATTGCACACTCAAACTCATTGTTACTAAGCCATTATACTAGCAAACACTGAGTAAACTTAGTGGCATCCTAAACGTGGCTGTTGGACTTCTGTATTATCCCACTAGTGCAAAGATATTTGCAGCTCGTCTGCCTGCATTGCACACTCAAACTCATTGTTACTAAGCCATTATACCAGCAAACACTGAGTAAACTTAGTGGCATCCTAAAAGTGGCTGTTGGACTTCCATTAGTGTCCCACTGGTGCAAATCTATGTGTATCACCTCTGCATTGCACACTCAAACTCATTGTTACTTAGCCATTATACTAGCAAACACTGAGTGAACTTAGTGGCATCCTAAACGTGGCTGTTGGACTTCTGTATTGTCCCACTAGTGAAAAGATATTTGCAGCACGTCTGCCTGCATTGCATACTCAAACTCATTGTTACTAAGCCATTATACTAGCAAACACTGAGTGAACTTAGTGGCATCCTAAAAGTGGCTGTTGGACTTCTGTATTGTCCCACTAGTGCAAAGATATTTGCAGCACGTCTGCCTGCATTGCACACTCAAACTCATTGTTACTAAGCCATTATACTAGCAAACACTGAGTGAACTTAGTGGCATCCTAAATATGGCTGTTGGACTTCTGTATTTTCCCACTAGTGCAAAGATATTTGCAGCACGTCTGCCTGCATTGCACACTCAAACTCATTGTTACTAAGTCATTATACTAGCAAACACTGAGTGAACTTAGTGGCATCCTAAATGTGGCTGTTGGACTTCTGTAATGTCCCACTAGTGCAAAGATTTTTGCAGCACATCTGCCTGCATTGCAAACTCAAACTCATTGTTACTAAACCTTTACACTAGCAAACACTAAGTTAACTTAGTGGCATCCTAAAAGTGGCTGTTGGACTTCTGTATTGTCCCACTAGTGAAAAGATATTTGCAGCACGTCTGCCTGCATTGCACACTCAATCTCATTGTTACTAAGCCATTATACTAGCAAACAATGAGTGAACTTAGTGGCATCCTAAAAGTGACTGTTGGACTTCTGTATTGTCCCACTAGTGCAAAGATATTTGCAGCACGTCTGCCTGCATTGCACACTCAAACTCATTATTACTAAGCCGTTATACTAGCAAACACTGAGTGAACTTAGTGGCATCCTAAAAGTGGCTGTTAGACTTCTGTATTGTCCCACTAGTGCAAAGATATTTGCAGCACGTCTGCCTGCATTGCACACTCAAACTCATTGTTACTAAGCCATTATACTAGCAAACACTGAGTGAACTTAGTGGCATCCGAAACGTGGCTGTTGGACTTCTGTCTTGTCCCACTAGTGAAAAGATATTTGCAGCACGTCTGCCTGCATTGCATACTCAAACTCATTGTTACTAAGCCATTATACTAGCAAACACTGAGTGAACTTAGTGGCATCCTAAAAGTGGCTGTTGGACTTCTGTATTGTCCCACTAGTGCAAAGATATTTGCAGCACGTCTGCCTGCATTGCACACTCAAACTCATTATTACTAAGCCGTTATACTAGCAAACACTGAGTGAACTTAGTGGCATCCTAAAAGTGGCTGTTAGACTTCTGTATTGTCCCACTAGTGCAAAGATATTTGCAGCACGTCTACCTGCATTGCACACTCAAACTCATTGTTACTAAGCCCTTATACTAGCAAACACTGATTGAACTTAGTGGCATCCTAAAAGTGGCTGTTGGACTTCTGTATTGTCCCACTAGTGCAAAGATATTTGCAGCACGTCTTCCTGCATTGCACACTCAAACTCATTGTTACTAAGCCATTATACTAGCAAACACTGAGTGAACTTAGTGGCATCCTAAATGTGGCTGTTGGACTTCTGTATTGTCCCACTAGTGCAAAGATATTTGCAGCACGT
The DNA here is from genome assembly GCF_048569485.1 of Anomaloglossus baeobatrachus. Lineage (NCBI taxonomy): Eukaryota > Metazoa > Chordata > Amphibia > Anura > Aromobatidae > Anomaloglossus > Anomaloglossus baeobatrachus. Next base: position 202,300,632 of record NC_134357.1, on the reverse strand, counting down.
GTGCCTGCATTGCACACTCAAACTCATTGTTACTAAGCCATTATACTAGCAAACACTGAGTGAACTTAGTGGCATCCTAAGAGTGGCTGATGGACTTCTGTATTGTCCCACTAGTGCAAAGATATTTGCAGCACGTCTGCCTGCATTGCACACTCAAATTCATTGTTACTAAACCATTATACTAGCAAACACTAAGTGAACTTAGTGGCATCCTAAAAGTGGCTGTTGGACTTCTGTATTGTCCCACTAGTGAAAAGATATTTGCAGCACGTCTGCCTGCATTGTACACTCAAACTCATTGTTACTAAGTCATTATACTAGCAAACACTGAGTAAACTTAGTGTCATCCTAAAAGTGGCTGTTGGATTTCCATTAGTGTCCCACTGGTGCAAATCTATGTGCATCACCTCTGCATTGCACACTCAAACTCATTGTTACTAAGCCATTATACTAGCAAACACTGAGTGAACTTAGTGGCATCCTAAAAGTGGCTGTTGGACTTCTGTATTGTCCCACTAGTGCAAAGATATTTGCAGCACGTCTACCTGCATTGCACACCCAAACTCATTGTTACTAAGTCATTATACTAGCAAACACTGAGTGAACTTAGTAGCATCCTAAAAGTGGCTGTTGGACTTCAAATAGTGTCCCACTGGTGCAAATCTATGTGCATCACCTCTGCATTGCACACTCAAACTCATTGTTACTAAGCCATTATACTAGCAAACACTGAGTGAACTTAGTGGCATCCTAAACGTGGCTGTTGGACTTCTGTATTGTCCCACTAGTGTAAAGATATTTGCAGCATGTCTGCCTGCATTGCACACTCAAACTCATTGTTACTAAGCCATTATACTAGCAAACACTTAGTGAACTTAGTGGCATCCTAAGCGTGGCTGTTGGACTTCTGTATTGTCACACTAGTGCAAAGATATTTGCAGCACGTCTGCCTGCATTGCACACTCAAACTCATTGTTACTAAGCCATTATACTAGCAAACACTGAGTGAACTTAGTGGAATCATAAAAGTGGCTGTTGGACTTCTGTATTGTCCCACTAGTGAAAAGATATTTGCAGCACGTCTGCCTGCATTGTACACTCAAACTCATTGTTACTAAGTCATTATACTAGCAAACACTGAGTAAACTTAGTGTCATCCTAAAAGTGGCTGTTGTATTTCCATTAGTGTCCCACTGGTGCAAATCTATGTGCATCACCTCTGCATTGCACACTCAAACTCATTGTTACTAAGCCATTATACTAGCAAACACTGAGTGAACTTAGTGGCATCCTAAAAGTGGCTGTTGGACTTCTGTATTGTCCCACTAGTGTAAAGCTATTTGCAGCACGTCTGCCTGCATTGCACACTCAAACTCATTGTTACTAAGCCATTATACTAGCAAACACTGAGTGAACTTAGTGGCATCCTAAATGTGGCTGTTGGACTTCTGTATTGTCCCACTAGTGCAAAGATATTTGCAGCACGTCTACCTGCATTGCACACTCAAACTCATTGTTACTAAGTCGTTATACTAGCAAACACTGACTGAACTTAGTAGCATCCTAAAAGTGGCTGTTGGACTTCCAATAGTGTCCCACTGGTGCAAATCTATGTGCATCACCTCTGCATTGCACACTCAAACTCATTGTTACTAAGCCATTATACTAGCAAACACTGAGTGAATTGAGTGGCATCCTAAAAGCGACTGTTGGACTTCTGTATTGTCCCACTAGTGTAAAGATATTTGCAGCATGTCTGCCTGCATTGCACACTCAAACTCATTGTTACTAAGCCATTATACTAGCAAACACTTAGTGAACTTAGTGGCACCCTAAGCGTGGCTGTTGGACTTCTGTATTGTCACACTAGTGCAAAGATATTTGCAGCACGTCTGCCTGCATTGCACACTCAAACTCATTGTTACTAAGCCATTATACTAGCAAACACTGAGTGAACTTAGTGGAATCATAAACGTGGCTGTTGGACTTCTGTATTGTCACACTAGTGCAAAGATATTTGCAGCACGTCTGCCTGCATTGCACACTCAAACTCATTGTTACTAAGCCATTATACTAGCAAACACTGAGTGAACTTAGTGGCATCCTAAACGTGGCTGTTAGACTTCTGTATTGTCACACTAGTGCATAGATATTTGCAGCATGTCTGCCTGCATTGCACACTCAAACTCATTGTTACTAAGCCATTATACTAGCAAACACTTGGTGAACTTAGTGGCATCCTAAACGTGGCTGTTGGACTTCTGTATTGTCACACTAGTGCAAAGATATTTTCAGCACGTCTGCCTGCATTGCACACTCAAACTCATTGTTACTAAGCAATTATACTAGCAAACACTGAGTGAACTTAGTGGCATCCTAAACGTGGCTGTTGGACTTCTGTATTGTCACACTAGTGCAAAGATATTTGCAACACGCCTGCCTGCATTGCACACTCAAACTCATTGTTACTAAGCTATTATACTAGCAAACACTGACTGAACTTAGTGGCATCCTAAAAGTGGCTGCTGGACTTCTGTATTGTCCCACTAGTGCAAAGATATTTGCAGCACGTCTACCTGCATTGCACACTCAAACTCATTGTTACTAAGCCATTATACTAGCAAACAATGAGTGAACTTAGTGGCATCCTAAAAGTGACTGTTGGACTTCTGTATTGTCCCACTAGTGCAAAGATATTTGCAGCACGTATACCTGCATTGCACACTCAAACTCATTGTTACTAAGTCATTATACTGGAAAACACTAAGTAAACTTAGTGGCATCCTAAAAGTTGCTGTTGGACTTCCATTAGTGTCCCACTGGTGCAAATCTACGTGCATCACCTCTGCATTGCACACTCAAACTCATTGTTACTAAGCCATTATACTAGCAAACACTGAGTGAACTTATTGGCATCCTAAACGTGGCTGTTGGACTTCTGTATTGTCCCACTAGTGCAAAGATATTTGCAGCACGTCTGCCTGCATTGCACACTCAAACTCATTGTTACTAAGCCATTATACTAGCAAACACGAAGTGAACTTAGTGGCATCCTAAAAGTGGCTGTTGGACTTCTGTATTGTCCCACTAGTGCAAAGATATTTGCAGCACGTCTGCCTGCATTGCACACTCAAACTCATTGTTACTAAGCCATTATACTAGCAAACACTGAGTGAACTTAGTGGCATCCTAAATATGGCTGTTGGACTTCTGTATTGTCCCACTAGTGCAAAGATATTTGCAGCACGTCTGCCTACATTGCACACTCAAACTCATTGTTACTAAGCCATTATACTAGCAAACACTGAGTGAACTTAGTGGCATCCTAAATGTGGCTGTTGGACTTCTGTAATGTCCCACTAGTGCAAAGATTTTTGCAGCACATCTGCCTGCATTGCAAACTCAAACTCATTGTTACTAAACCATTATACTAGCAAACACTAAGTGAACTTAGTGGCATCCTAAAAGTGGCTGTTGGACATCTGTATTGTCCCACTAGTGAAAAGATATTTGCAGCACGTCTGCCTGCATTGCACACTCAAACTCATTGTTACTAAGCCATTATACTAGCAAACAATGAGTGAACTTAGTGGCATCCTAAAAGTGACTGTTGGACTTCTGTATTGTCCCACTAGTGCAAAGATATTTGCAGCACGTCTACCTGCATTGCACACTCAAACTCATTGTTACTAAGCCATTATACTAGAAAACACCAAGTAAACTTAGTGGCATCCTAAAAGTTGCTGTTGGACTTCCATTAGTGTCCCACTGGTGCAAATCTATGTGCATCACCTCTGCATTGCACACTCAAACTCATTGTTACTAAGCCATTATACTAGCAAACACTGAGTGAACTTAGTGGCATCCTAAAAGTGGCTGTTGGACTTCTGTATTGTCCCACTAGTGCAAAGATATTTGCAGCACGTCTGCCTGCATTGCACACTCAAACTCATTGTTACTAAGCCATTATACTACCAAACACTGAGTAAACTTAGTGGCATCCTAAACGTGGCTGTTGGACTTCTGTATTGTCACACTAGTGCAAAGATATTTGCAGCACGTCTGCCTGCATTGCATACTCAAACTCATTGTTACTAAGCCATTATACTAGCAAACACTGAGTGAACTTAGTGGCATCCTAAAAGTGGCTGTTGGACTTCTGTATTGTCCCACTAGTGCAAAGATATTTGCAGCACGTCTGCCTGCATTGCACACTCAAACTCATTGTTACTAAGCCATTATACTAGCAAACACTGAGTGAACTTAGTGGCATCCTAAGAGTGGCTGATGGACTTCTGTATTGTCCCACTAGTGCAAAGATATTTGCAGCACGTCTGCCTGCATTGCACACTCAAATTCATTGTTACTAAACCATTATACTAGCAAACACTAAGTGAACTTAGTGGCATCCTAAAAGTGGCTGTTGGACTTCTGTATTGTCCCACTAGTGAAAAGATATTTGCAGCACGTCTGCCTGCATTGTACACTCAAACTCATTGTTACTAAGTCATTATACTAGCAAACACTGAGTAAACTTAGTGTCATCCTAAAAGTGGCTGTTGGATTTCCATTAGTGTCCCACTGGTGCAAATCTATGTGCATCACCTCTGCATTGCACACTCAAACTCATTGTTACTAAACCATTATACTAGCAAACACTGAGTGAACTTAGTGGCATCCTAAAAGTGGCTGTTGGACTTCTGTATTGTCCCACTAGTGCAAAGATATTTGCAGCACGTCTACCTGCATTGCACACTCAAACTCATTGTTACTAAGTCATTATACTAGCAAACACTGAGTGAACTTAGTAGCATCCTAAAAGTGGCTGTTGGACTTCAAATAGTGTCCCACTGGTGCAAATCTATGTGCATCACCTCTGCATTGCACACTCAAACTCATTGTTACTAAGCCATTATACTAGCAAACACTGAGTGAACTTAGTGGCATCCTAAACGTGGCTGTTGGACTTCTGTATTGTCCCACTAGTGTAAAGATATTTGCAGCATGTCTGCCTGCATTGCACACTCAAACTCATTGTTACTAAGCCATTATACTAGCAAACACTTAGTGAACTTAGTGGCATCCTAAGCGTGGCTGTTGGACTTCTGTATTGTCACACTAGTGCAAAGATATTTGCAGCACGTCTGCCTGCATTGCACACCTCAAAACTCATTGTTACTAAGCCATTATACTAGCAAACACTGAGTGAACTTAGTGGAATCATAAAAGTGGCTGTTGGACTTCTGTATTGTCCCACTAGTGAAAAGATATTTGCAGCACGTCTGCCTGCATTGTACACTCAAACTCATTGTTACTAAGTCATTATACTAGCAAACACTGAGTAAACTTAGTGTCATCCTAAAAGTGGCTGTTGTATTTCCATTAGTGTCCCAACTGGTGCAAATCTATGTGCATCACCTCTGCATTGCACACCTCAAACTCATTGTTACTAAGCCATTATACTAGCAAACCACTGAGTGAACTTAGTGGCATCCTAAAAGTGGCTGTTGGACTTCTGTATTGTCCCACTAGTGTAAAGCTATTTGCAGCACGTCTGCCTGCATTGCACACTCAAACTCATTGTTACTAAGCCATTATACTAGCAAACACTGAGTGAACTTAGTGGCATCCTAAATGTGGCTGTTGGACTTCTGTATTGTCCCACTAGTGCAAAGATATTTGCAGCACGTCTACCTGCATTGCACACTCAAACTCATTGTTACTAAGTCGTTATACTAGCAAACACTGACTGAACTTAGTAGCATCCTAAAAGTGGCTGTTGGACTTCCAATAGTGTCCCACTGGTGCAAATCTATGTGCATCACCTCTGCATTGCACACTCAAACTCATTGTTTACTAAGCCATTATACTAGCAAACACTGAGTGAATTGAGTGGCATCCTAAAAGCGACTGTTGGACTTCTGTATTGTCCCACTAGTGTAAAGATATTTGCAGCATGTCTGCCTGCATTGCACACTCAAACTCATTGTTACTAAGCCATTATACTAGCAAACACTTAGTGAACTTAGTGGCACCCCTAAGCGTGGCTGTTGGACTTCTGTATTGTCACACTAATGCAAAGATATTTGCAGCACGTCTGCCTGCATTGCACACTCAAACTCATTGTTACTAAGCCATTATACTAGCAAACACTGAGTGAACTTAGTGGAATCATAAACGTGGCTGTTGGACTTCTGTATTGTCACACTAGTGCAAAGATATTTGCAGCACGTCTGCCTGCATTGCACACTCAAACTCATTGTTACTAAGCCATTATACTAGCAAACACTGAGTGAACTTAGTGGCATCCTAAACGTGGCTGTTAGACTTCTGTATTGTCACACTAGTGCATAGATATTTGCAGCATGTCTGCCTGCATTGCACACTCAAAACTCATTGTTACTAAGCCATTATACTAGCAAACACTTGGTGAACTTAGTGGCATCCTAAACGTGGCTGTTGGACTTCTGTATTGTCACACTAGTGCAAAGATATTTTCAGCACGTCTGCCTGCATTGCACACTCAAACTCATTGTTACTAAGCAATTATACTAGCAAACACTGAGTGAACTTAGTGGCATCCTAAACGTGGCTGTTGGACTTCTGTATTGTCACACTAGTGCAAAGATATTTGCAACACGCCTGCCTGCATTGCACACTCAAACTCATTGTTACTAAGCTATTATACTAGCAAACACTGACTGAACTTAGTGGCATCCTAAAAGTGGCTGCTGGACTTCTGTATTGTCCCACTAGTGCAAAGATATTTGCAGCACGTCTACCTGCATTGCACACTCAAACTCATTGTTACTAAGCCATTATACTAGCAAACAATGAGTGAACTTAGTGGCATCCTAAAAGTGACTGTTGGACTTCTGTATTGTCCCACTAGTGCAAAGATATTTGCAGCACGTATACCTGCATTGCACACTCAAACTCATTGTTACTAAGTCATTATACTGGAAAACACTAAGTAAACTTAGTGGCATCCTAAAAGTTGCTGTTGGACTTCCATTAGTGTCCCACTGGTGCAAATCTACGTGCATCACCTCTGCATTGCACACTCAAACTCATTGTTACTAAGCCATTATACTAGCAAACACTGAGTGAACTTATTGGCATCCTAAACGTGGCTGTTGGACTTCTGTATTGTCCCACTAGTGCAAAGATATTTGCAGCACGTCTGCCTGCATTGCACACTCAAACTCATTGTTACTAAGCCATTATACTAGCAAACACGAAGTGAACTTAGTGGCATCCTAAAAGTGGCTGTTGGACTTCTGTATTGTCCCACTAGTGCAAAGATATTTGCAGCACGTCTGCCTGCATTGCACACTCAAACTCATTGTTACTAAGCCATTATACTAGCAAACACTGAGTGAACTTAGTGGCATCCTAAATATGGCTGTTGGACTTCTGTATTGTCCCACTAGTGCAAAGATATTTGCAGCACGTCTGCCTACATTGCACACTCAAACTCATTGTTACTAAGCCATTATACTAGCAAACACTGAGTGAACTTAGTGGCATCCTAAATGTGGCTGTTGGACTTCTGTAATGTCCCACTAGTGCAAAGATTTTTGCAGCACATCTGCCTGCATTGCAAACTCAAACTCATTGTTACTAAACCATTATACTAGCAAACACTAAGTGAACTTAGTGGCATCCTAAAAGTGGCTGTTGGACATCTGTATTGTCCCACTAGTGAAAAGATATTTGCAGCACGTCTGCCTGCATTGCACACTCAAACTCATTGTTACTAAGCCATTATACTAGCAAACAATGAGTGAACTTAGTGGCATCCTAAAAGTGACTGTTGGACTTCTGTATTGTCCCACTAGTGCAAAGATATTTGCAGCACGTCTACCTGCATTGCACACTCAAACTCATTGTTACTAAGCCATTATACTAGAAAACACCAAGTAAACTTAGTGGCATCCTAAAAGTTGCTGTTGGACTTCCATTAGTGTCCCACTGGTGCAAATCTATGTGCATCACCTCTGCATTGCACACTCAAACTCATTGTTACTAAGCCATTATACTAGCAAACACTGAGTGAACTTAGTGGCATCCTAAGAGTGGCTGTTGGACTTCTGTATTGTCCCACTAGTGCAAAGATATTTGCAGCACGTCTGCCTGCATTGCACACTCAAACTCATTGTTACTAAGCCATTATACTACCAAACACTGAGTAAACTTAGTGGCATCCTAAACGTGGCTGTTGGACTTCTGTATTGTCACACTAGTGCAAAGATATTTGCAGCACGTCTGCCTGCATTGCATACTCAAACTCATTGTTACTAAGCCATTATACTAGCAAACACTGAGTGAACTTAGTGGCATCCTAAAAGTGGCTGTTGGACTTCTGTATTGTCCCACTAGTGCAAAGATATTTGCAGCACGTCTGCCTGCATTGCACACTCAAACTCATTGTTACTAAGCCATTATACTAGCAAACACTGAGTGAACTTAGTGGCATCCTAAATATGGCTGTTGGACTTCTGTATTGTCCCACTAGAACAAAGATATTTGCAGCACGTCTGCCTGCATTCCACACTCAAACTCATTGTTACTAAGCCATTATACTAGCAAACACTGAGTGAAATTAGTGGCATACTAAATGTGGCTGTTGGACTTCTGTAATGTCCCACTAGTGCAAAGATTTTTGCAGCACATCTGCCTGCATTGCAAACTCAAACTTATTGTTACTAAACCTTTATACTAGCAAACACTAAGTGAACTTAGTGGCATCCTAAAAGTGGCTGTTGGACTTCTGTATTGTCCCACTAGTGAAAAGATATTTACAGCACGTCTGCCTGCATTGCACACTCAATCTCATTGTTACTAAGCCATTATACTAGCAAACAATGAGTGAACTTAGTGGCATCTTAAAAGTGACTGTTGGACTTCTGTATTGTCCCACTAGTGCAAAGATATTTGCAGCACGTCTACCTGCATTGCACACTCAAACTCATTGTTACTAAGTCATTATACTAGAAAACACTAAGTAAACTTAGTGGCATCCTAAAAGTTGCTGTTGGACTTCCATTAGTGTCCCACTGGTGCAAATCTACGTGCATCACCTCTGCATTGCACACTCAAACTCATTGTTACTAAGCCATTATACTAGCAAACACTGAGTGAACTTAGTGGCATCCTAAGAGTGGCTGTTGGACTTCTGTATTGTCCCATAAGTGCAAAGATATTTGCAGCACGTCTGCCTGCATTGCACACTCAAACTCATTGTTACTAAGCCATTATACTAGCAAACACTGAGTAAACTTAGTGGCATCCTAAACGTGGCTGTTGGACTTCTGTATTGTCCCACTAGTGCAAAGATATTTGCAGCTCGTCTGCCTGCATTGCACACTCAAACTCATTGTTACTAAGCCATTATACCAGCAAACACTGAGTAAACTTAGTGGCATCCTAAAAGTGGCTGTTGGACTTCCATTAGTGTCCCACTGGTGCAAATCTATGTGTATCACCTCTGCATTGCACACTGAAACTCATTGTTACTTAGCCATTATACTAGCAAACACTGAGTGAACTTAGTGGCATCCTAAACGTGGCTGTTGGACTTCTGTATTGTCACACTAGTGCAAAGATATTTGCAGCACGTCTGCCTGCATTGCATACTCAAACTCATTGTTACTAAGTCATTATACTAGCAAACACTGAGTAAACTTAGTGGCATCCTAAAAGTGGCTGTTGGACTTCCATTAGTGTCCCACTGGTGCAAATCTATGTGCATCACCTCTGCATTGCACACTCAAACTCATTGTTACTAAGTCATTATACTAGCAAACACTGAGTGAACTTAGTGGCATCCCAAAAGTGGCTGTTGGACTTCTGTATTGTCCCACTAGTGCAAATATATTTGCAGGACGTCTGCCTGCATTGCAAACTCAAACTCATTGTTACTAAGCCATTATACCAGTAAACACTGAGTGAACTTAGTGGCATCCTAAAAGTGGCTGTTGGACTTCTGTATTGTCCCACTAGTGCAAAGATATTTGCAGCACGTCTACCTGCTTTGCACACTCAAACTCATTGTTACTAAGCCATTATACTAGCAAACACTGATTGAACTTAGTGGCATCCTAAAAGTGGCTGTTGGACTTCTGTATTGTCCCACTAGTGCAAAGATATTTGCAGCACGTCTGCCTGCATTGCACACTCAAACTCATTGTTACTAAGCCATTATACTAGCAAACACTGAGTGAACTTAGTGGCATCCTAAATGTTGCTGTTGGACTTCTGTATTGTCCCACTAGTGCAAAGATATTTGCAGCACGTCTGCCTGCATTGCACATTCAAACTCATTGTTACTAAGCCATTATACTAGGAAACACTGAGTGAACTTTGTGGCACCCTAAAAGTGGCTGTTGGACTTCTGTATTGTCCCACTAGTGCAAAGATATTTGCAGCACGTCTGCCTGCATTGCACACTCAAACTCATTGTTACTAAGCCATTATACTAGCAAACACTGATTGAACTTAGTGGCATCCTAAACGTGCCTGTTGGACTTCTGTATTGTCCCACTAGTGCAAAGATATTTGCAGCACGTCTGCCTGCATTGCACACTCAAACTCATTGTTACTAAGCCATTATACTAGCAAACACTGAGTGAACTTAGTGGCATCCTAAACGTGGCTGTTGGACTTCTGTATTGTCCCGCTAGTGCAAAGCTATTTGCAGCACGTCTACCTGCATTGCACACTCAAACTCGTTGTTACTAAGCCATTATACTAAGAAACACTGAGTGAACTTAGTGGCACCCTAAAAGTGGCTGTTGGACTTCTGTATTGTCCCACTAGTGCAAAGATATTTGCAGCACGTCTGCCTGCATTGCACAGTCAAACTCATTGTTACTAAGCCATTATACTAGCAAACACTGATTGAACTTAGTGGCATCCTAAACTTGGCTGTTGGACTTCTGTATTGTCCCACTAGTGCAAAGATATTTGCAGCACGTCTGCCTGCATTGCACACTCAAACTCATTGTTACTAAGCCATTATACTAGCAAACACTGAGTGAATTTAGTGGCATCCTAAAAGTGGCTGTTGGACTTCTGTATTGTCCCACTAGTGTAAAGATATTTGCAGCACGTCTGCCTGCATTGCAAACTCAAACTCATTGTTACTAAGCCATTATACTAGCAAACACTTAGTGAACTTAGTTGCATCCTAAACGTGGCTGTTGGACTTCTGTATTGTCACACTAGTGCAAAGATATTTGCAGCACGTCTGCCTGCATTGCACACTCAAACTCATTGTTACTAAGCAATTATACTTGCAAACACTAAGTGAACTTAGTGGCATCCTAAACGTGGCTGTTGGACTTCTGTATAGTCACACTACTGCAAAGATATTTGCAGCACGTCTGCCTGCATTGCACACTCAAACTCATTGTTACTAAGCCAATATACTAGCAAACACTGATTGAACTTAATGCCATCCTAAAAGTACCTGTAGGACTTCTGTATTGTCCCCCTTGTGGAAAGATATTTGCAGCATGTCTGCCTGCATTGCACACTCAAACTCATTGTTACTAAGTCATTATACTAGCAAACACTGAGTGAACTTAGTGGCATCCTAAAAGTGGCTGTTGGACTTCCATTAGTGTCCCACTGGTGCAAATCTATGTGCATCACCTCTGCACTTCACATTCAAACTCATTGTTACTAAGCCATTATACTAGCAAACACTGAGTGAACTTAGTGGCATCCTAAAAGTGGCTGTTGGACTTCTGTATTGTCCCACTAGTGCATAGATATTTGCAGCACGTCTGCCTGCATTGCACACTCAAACTCATTGTTACTAAGCCATTATACTAGCAAACACTTAGTGAACTTAGTGGCATCCTAAACGTGGCTGTTGGACTTCTGTATTGTCACACTAGTGCAAAGATATTTGCAGCACGTCTGCCTGCATTGCACACTCAAACTCATTGTTACTAAGCCATTATACTAGCAAACACTGAGTGAACTTAGTGGCATCCTAAACGTGGCTGTTGGACTTCTGTATTCTCACACTTGTGCAAAGATATTTGCAACACGTCTGCCTGCATTGCACACTCAAACTCATTGTTACTAAGCCATTATACTAGCAAACACTGAGTGAACTTAATGGCATCCTAAAAGTAGCTGCTGGACTTCTGTATTGTCCCACTAGTGGAAAGATATTTTCAGCATGTCTGCCTGAATTGCACACTCAAACTTATTGTTACTAAGCCATTATACTAGCAAACACTGAGTGAACTTAGTGGCATCCTAAATGTGGCTGTTGGACTTCTGTATTGTCACTCTTGTGCAAAGATATTTGCAACACTTCTGCCTGCATTGCACACTCAAACTCATTGTTACTAAGTCATTATACTAGCAAACACTGAGTGAACTTAATGGCATCCTAAAAGAAGCTGCTGGACTTCTGTATTGTCCCACTAGTGGAAAGATATTTTCAGCATGTCTGCCTGAATTGCACACTCAAACTTATTGTTACTAAGCCATTATACTAGCAAACACTGAGTGAACTTAGTGGCATCCTAAATGTGGCTGTTGGACTTCTGTATTGTACCACTAGTGCAAAGATATTTGCAGCACGTCTACCTGCATTGCACACTCAAACTCATTGTTTCTAAGTCATTATACTAGCAAACACAGAGTGAACTTAGTAGCATCCTAAAAGTGGCTGTTGGACTTCCAATAGTGTCCCACTGGTGCAAATCTATGTGCATCACCTCTGCATTGCACACTCAAACTCATTGTTACTAAGCCATTATACTAGCAAACACTGACTGAACTTAGTGGCATCCTAAACGTGGCTGTTGGACTTCTGTATTGTCACACTAGTGCAAAGATATTTGCAGCTCGTCTGCCTGCATTGCACACTCAAACTCATTGTTACTAAGCCATTATACTAGCAAACACTGAGTGAAATTAGTAGCATCCTAAAAGTGGCTGTTGGACTTCCAATATTGTCCCACTTGTGCAAATCTATGTGCATCACCTCTGCATTGCACACTCTAACTCATTGTTACTAAGCCATTATACTAGCAAACACTGACTGAACTTAGTGGCATCCTAAACGTGGCTGTTGGACTTCTGTATTGTCACACTAGTGCAAAGATATTTGCAGCACGTCTGCCTGCATTGCACACTCAAACTCATTGTTACTAAGCCATTATACTAGCTAACACTGAGTGAACTTAGTGGCATCCTAAACGTGGCTGTTGGACTTCGGTATTGTCACACTAGTGCAAAGATATTTCCAACACGCCTTCCTGCATTGCACACTCAAACGCATTGTTACTAAGCCATTATACTAGCAAACACTGAGTGAACTTAATGGCATCCTAAAAGTAGCTGTTGGACTTCTGTATTGTTCCACTAGTGGAAAGATATTTACAGCATGTCTGCCTTAATTGCACACTCAAACTCACTGTTACTAAGCCATTATACTAGCAAACAATGAGAGAACTTAGTGGCATCCTAAATGTGGCTGTTGGACTTCTGTATTGTCCCACTAGTGCAAAGATATTTGCAGCACGTCTGCCTAAATTGCACACTCAAACTCATTGTTACTAAGCCATTATACTAGCAAACACTGAGTGAACTTAGTGGCATCCTAAACGTGGCTGTTGGACTTCTGTATTGTCCCACTAGTGTAAAGATATTTGCAGCACGTCTGCCTGCATTGCAAACTCAAACTCATTGTTACTAAGCCATTATACTAGCAAACACTTAGTGAACTTAGTTGCATCCTAAACGTGGCTGTTGGACTTCTGTATTGTCACACTAGTGCAAAGATATTTGCAGCACGTCTGCCTGCATTGCACACTCAAACTCATTGTTACTAAGCCATTATACTAGCAAACACTAAGTGAACTTAGTGGCATCCTAAACGTGGCTGTTGGATTTCTATATAGTCACACTAGTGCAAAGATATTTGCAGCACGTCTGCCTGCATTGCACACTCAAACTCATTGTTACTAAGCCATTATACTAGCAAACACTGATTGAACTTAATGCCATCCTAAAAGTACCTGTAGGACTTCTGTATTGTCCCCCTAGTGGAAAGATATTTGCAGCATGTCTGCCTGCATTGCACACTCAAACTCATTGTTACTAAGTCATTATACAAGCAAACACTGAGTGAACTTAGTGGCATCCTAAAAGTGGCTGTTGGACTTCCATTAGTGTCCCACTGGTGCAAATCTATGTGCATCACCTCTGCACTGCACATTCAAACTCATTGTTACTAAGCCATTATACTAGCAAACACTGAGTGAACTTAGTGGCATCCTAAAAGTGGCTGTTGGACTTCTGTATTGTCCCACTAGTGCAAAGATATTTGCAGCACGTCTGCCTGCATTGCACACTCAAACTCATTGTTACTAAGCCATTATACTAGCAAACACTTAGTGAACTTAGTGGCATCCTAAACGTGGCTGTTGGACTTCTGTATTGTCACACTAGTGCAAAGATATTTGCAGCACGTCTGCCTGCATTGCACACTCAAACTCATTGTTACTAAGCCATTATACTAGCAAACACTGAGTGAACTTAGTGTCATCCTAAACGTGGCTGTTGGACTTCTGTATTGTCACACTTGTGCAAAGATATTTGCAACACGTCTGCTTGCATTGCACACTCAAACTCATTGTTACTAAGCCATTATACTAGCAAACACTGAGTGAACTTAATGGCATCCTAAAAGTAGCTGCTGGACTTCTGTATTGTCCCACTAGTGGAAAGATATTTTCAGCATGTCTGCCTGAATTGCACACTCAAACTTATTGTTACTAAGCCATTATACTAGCAAACACTGAGTGAACTTAGTGGCATCCTAAGTGTGGCTGTTGGGCTTCTGTATTGTCACACTAGTGCAAAGATATTTGCAGCACGTCTGCCTGCTGTCAGGGCCAGGTGGACGGGCAGACCCAGGAGGTGGATCCACTGGACCGAACTCCTAGATAGTGGTAAGGGATCCGGTAGCAGGAGCACTATAGGCAGCAGAACAGTCCGTGCACACGAGTATAACGGAGAAGTCCCTGGGACCACGGAGTCACTGATGGTAGTCCGGGTGACGCAGCTCAGGTTCGGAAGCCGAGAAGATGTCAGGCGGGGTCCGGAACCTTTGGAGCGAGATGACGGGTCACCGCAGGGATCCGAGATGGTACGGACTGTCAGGATGGCAGATGGACAGCGTTCGGGGTTCGGGATTCGGCAGGACCGGATGGCGAGGGAGGCACGGCTCTTTAAGAGAGATAGGTGAGTATATCACAGAGACACCAGGAGACCTGACTCCTAGCTTAAGAAACACGAAGATCAGGCCCCGCCCCCTTGGACATTAAACCCCTTTATACCCTGTACCTGTTTGCATCATTTCCTGTTAATGGACGCTGGCCCTTTAAGAAAGGGTCAATGACCGCGCGCGCGCCCTAATGCGCATGAGCGCGGCCCGAGTGCCAGAAGCCAGAGCAGGAAGCTGCGAGGAGGAAGCAACAGGGCCGGGCTGGGGCTGCGAAGCCGACGGGCGCCGGGAGCGGGGAACAGGACGCCGGGGATGCGCCGGCAATGGATGCTGGACAGCGGGGAGCGGCGGTGACCGGACCGAGGAACTGGGAAGCGAGGCAGGGGAGCCGGGGAGCGTGACAGGTGAGCCGGAGGGCAGCGCAGGGGACCCGGGGAGCGTGACACCTGCATTGCACACTCAAACTCATTGTTACTAAGCCATTATACTAGCAAACACTGAGTGAACTTAGTGGCATCCTAAAACTGGCTGTTGGACTTCTGTATTGTCCCACTAGTGCAAAGATATTTTTAGCACGTCTGCCTGCATTGCACACTCAAACTCATTGTTACTAAGTCATTATACTAGCAAACACTGAGTAAACTTAGTGGCATCCTAAAAGTGGCTGTTGGACTTCCATTAGTGTCCCACTGGTGCAAATCTATGTGCATCACCTCTGCATTGCACACTCAAACTCATTGTTACTAAGCCATTATACTAGCAAACACTGATTGAACTTAGTGGCATCCTAAAAGTGGCTGTTGGACTTCTGTATTGTCCCACTAGTGCAAAGATATTTGCAGCACGTCTACCTGCATTGCACACTCAAACTCATTGTTACTAAGCCATTATACAAGCAAACACTGAGTGAACTTAGTGGCATCCTAAAAGTGGCTGTTGGACTTCTGTAGTGTCCCACTAGTGCAAAGATATTTGCAGCACGTCTGCCTGCATTGCACACTCAAACTCATTGTTATTAAGCCATTATACTAGCAAACACTGAGTGAACTTAGTGGCATCCTAAACGTGGCTGTTGGACTTCTGTATTGTCCCACTAGTGCAAAGATATTTGCAGCACGTCTGCCTGCATTGCACACTCAAACTCATTATAACTAAGCCATTATACTAGCAAACACTAAGTGAACTTAGTGGCATCCTAAAAGTGGCTGTTGGACTTCTGTATTGTCCCACTAGCGCAAAGACATTTGCAGCACGTCTGCCTGCATTGCACACTCAAACTCATTGTTACTAAACCATTATACTAGCAAACACTAAGTGAACTTAGTGGCATCCTAAAAGTGGCTGTTGGACTTCTGTGTTGTCCCACTAGTGCAAAGATATTTGCTGCACGTCTACCTGCATTGCACACTCAAACTCATTGTTACTAAGCCATTATACTAGCAAACACTGAGTGAACTTAGTGGCATCCTAAAAGTGGCTGTTGGACTTCTGTATTGTCCCACTAGTGCAAAGATATTTGCAGCACGTCTGCCTGCATTGCACACTCAAACTCATTGTTACTAAGCCATTATACTAGCAAACACTGAGAGAACTTAGTGGCATCCTAAATGTGGCTGTTGGACTTCCGTATTGTCCCACTAGTGCAAAGATATTTGAAGCACGTCTGCCTGCATTGCACACTCAAACTCATTGTTACTAAACCATTATACTAGCAAACACTAAGTGAACTTAGTGGCATCCTAAAAGTAGCTGTTGGACGTCTGTATTGTCCCACTAGTGAAAAGATATTTGCAGCACGTCTACATGCATTGCACACTCAAACTCAATGTTACTAATCCATTATACTAGCAAACACTGAGTGAACTTAGTGGCATCCAAAAAGTGGCTGTTGGACTTCTGTATTGTCCCACTAGTGCAACGATATTTGCAGCACGTCTACCTGCATTGCACACTCAAACTCATTATACTAAGCCATTATACTAGCAAACACTGATTGAACTTAGTGGCAACCTAAAAGTGGCTGTTGGACTTCTGTATTGCCCCACTAGTGCAAAGATAATTGCAGCACGTCTGCCTGCATTGCACACTCAAACTCATTGTTAATAAGCCATTATACTAGCAAACACTGAGAGAACTTAGTGGCATCCTAAATGGGGCTGTTGGACTTCTGTATTGTCCCACTAGTGCAAAGATATTTGCAGCACGTCTGCCTGCATTGCACACTTAAACTCATTGTTACTAATCCATTATACTAGCAAACACTGATTGAACTTAGTGGCATCCTAAAAGTGGCTGTTGGACTTCCGTATTGTCCCACTAGTGCAAAGATATTTGCAGCACGTCTGCCTGCATTGCACACTCAAACTCATTGTTACTAAACCATTATATTAGCAAACACTAAGTGAACTTAGTGGCATCCTAAAAGTGGATGTTGGACTTCTGTATTGTCCCAATAGTGCAAAGATATTTGCAGCACGTGTGCCTGCATTGCACACTCAAACTCATTGTTACTAAGCCATTATACTAGCAAACACTGAGTGAACTTAGTGGCATCCTAAACGTGGCTGTTGGACTTCTGTATTGTCCCACTAGTGCAAAGATATTTCCAGCACGTCTGCCTGCATTGCACTCTCAAACTCATTGTTACTAAGCCATTATACTAGCAAACACTGAAAGAACTTAGTGGCATCCTAAAAGTGGCTGTTGGACATCCGTATTGTCCCACTAGTGCAAAGATATTTGCAGTACGTCTGCCTGCATTGCACACTCAAACTCATTGTTACTAAACCATTATACTAGCAAACACTAAGTGAACTTAGTGGCATCCTAAAAGTGGCTGTTGGACTTCTGTATTGTCCCACTAGTGCAAAGATATTTGCAGCACGTCTACCTGCATTGCACACTCAAACTCATTGTTACTAAGCCATTATACTAGCAAACACGGAGTAAACTTAGTGGCATCCTAAAAGTGGCTGTTGGACTTCCATTAGTGTCCCAATGGTGCAAATCTATGTGATTCACCTCTACATTGCACACTCAAACTCATTGTTACTAAGCCATTATACCAGCAAACACTGATTGAACTTAGTGGCATCCTAAAAGTGGCTGTTGGACTTCTGTATTGTCCCACTAGTGCAAAGATATTTGCAGCACGTCTGCCTGCATTGCACACTCAAACTCATTGTTACTAAACCATTATACTAGCAAACACTAAGTGAACTTAGTGGCATCCTAAAAGTGGCTGTTGGACTTCTGTATTGTCCCACTAGTGCAAAGATATTTGCAGCACGTCTACCTGCATTGCACACTCAAACTTATTGTTACTAAGCCATTATACTAGCAAACACGGAGTAAACTTAGTGGCATCCTAAAAGTGGCTGTTGGACTTCCATTAGTGTCCCACTGGTGCAAATCTATGTGATTCACCTCTGCATTGCACACTCAAACTCATTGTTACTAAGCCATTATACTAGCAAACACTGATTGAACTTAGTGGCATCCTAAAAGTGGCTGTTGGACTTCTGTATTGTCCCACTAGTGCAAAGATATTTGCAGCACGTCTGCCTGCATTGCACACTCAAACTCATTGTTACTAAACCATTATACTAGCAAACACTAAGTGAACTTAGTGGCATCCTAAAAGTGGCTGTTGGACTTCTGTGTTGTCCCACTAGTGCAAACATATTTGCAGCACGTCTACCTGCATTGCACACTCAAACTCATTGTAACTAAGCCATTATACTAGCAAACACTGAGTGAACTTAGTGGCATCCTAAAAGTGGCTGTTGGACTTCTGTATTGTCCCAATAGTGCAAAGATATTTGCAGCACGTCTGCCTGCATTGCACACTCAAACTCATTGTTACTAAGCCATTATACTAGCAAACACTAAGTGAACTTAGTGGCATCCTAAAAGTGGCTGTTGGACTTCTGTGTTGTCCCACTAGTGCAAAGATATTTGCTGCACGTCTGCCTGCATTGCACACTCAAACTCATTGTTACTAAGCCATTATACTAGCAAACACTAAGTGAACTTAGTGGCATCCTAAAAGTGGCTGTTGGACTTCTGTGTTGTCCCACTAGTGCAAAGATATTTGCTGCACGTCTACCTGCATTGCACACTCAAACTCATTGTTACTAAGCCATTATACTAGCAAACACTGAGTGAACTTAGTGGCATCCTAAAAGTGGCTGTTGGACTTCTGTATTATCCCACTAGTGCAACGATATTTGAAGCATGTCTACCTGCATTGCACACTCAAACTCATTATTACTAAGCCATTATACTAGCAAACACTGAGTGAACTTAGTGGCATCCTAAACGTGGCTGTTGGACTTCTGTATTGTCCCACTAGTGCAAAGATATTTGCAGCACGTCTGCCTGCATTGCACACTCAAACTCATTGTTACTAAGCCATTATACTAGCAAACACTGAGTAAACTTATTGGCATCCTAAAAGTGGCTGTTGGACTTCCATTAGTGTCCCACTGGTGCAAATCTATGTGCATCACCTCTGCATTGCACACTCAAACTCATTGTTACTAAGCCATTATACTAGCAAACACTGAGTGAACTTAGTGGCATCCTAAAAGTGGCTGTTGGACTTCTGTATTGTCCCACTAGTGAAAAGATATTTGCAGCACGTCTACCTGCATTGCACACTCAAACTCAATGTTACTAAGCCATTTTACTAGCAAACACTGAGTGAACTTAGTGGCATCCAAAAAGTGGCTGTTGGACTTCTGTATTGTCCCACTAGTGCAACGATATTTGCAGCACGTCTACCTGCATTGCACACTCAAACTCATTATACTAAGCCATTATACTAGCAAACACTGATTGAACTTAGTGGCAACCTAAAAGTGGCTGTTGCACTTCTGTATTGCCCCACTAGTGCAAAGATATTTGCAGCACGTCTGCCTGCATTGCACACTCAAACTCATTGTTACTAAGCCATTATACTAGCAAACACTGAGTGAACTTAGTGGCATCCTAAATGGGGCTGTTGGACTTCTGTATTGTCCCACTAGTGCAAAGATATTTGCAGCACGTCTGCCTGCATTGCACACTTAAACTCATTGTTACTAATCCATTATACTAGCAAACACTGATTGAACTTAGTGGCATCCTAAAAGTGGCTGTTGGACTTCTGTATTGTCCCACTAGTGCAAAGACATTTGCAGCACGTCTGCCTGCATTGCACACTCAAACTCATTGTTACTAAACCATTATACTAGCAAACACTACGTGAACTTAATGGCATCCTAAAAGTGGCTGTTGGACTTCTGTGTTGTCCCACTAGTGCAAAGATATTTGCAGCACGTCTACCTACATTGCACACTCAAACTCATTGTTACTAAGCCATTATACTAGCAAACACTGAGTGAACTTAGTGGCATCCTAAAAGTGGCTAATGGACGTTCGTATTGTCCCACTAGTGCAACGATATTTACAGCATGTCTACCTGCATTGCACACTCAAACTCATTGTTACTAAGCCATTATACTAGCAACCACTGATTGAACTTAGTGGCATCCTAAAAGTGGCTGTTGGACTTCCGTATTGTCCCACTAGTGCAAAGATATTTGCAGCACGTCTGCCTGCATTGCACACTCAAACTCATTGTTACTAAACCATTATATTAGCAAACACTAAGTGAACTTAGTGGCATCCTAAAAGTGGATGTTGGACTTCTGTATTGTCCCACTAGTGCAAAGATATTTGCAGCACGTCTACCTGCATTGCACACTCAAACTCATTATTACCAAGCCATTATACTAGCAAACACTGAGTAAACTTAGTGGGATCCTAAAATTGGCTGTTGGACTTCCATTAGTGTCCCACTGGTGCAAATCTATGTGCATCACCTCTGCATTGCACACTCAAACTCATTGTTACTAAGCCATTATACTAGCAAACACTGATTGAACTTAGTGGCATCCTAAAAGTGGCTGTTGGACTTCTGTATTGTCCCACTAGTGCAAAGATATTTGCAGCACGTCTGCCTGCATTGCACACTTAAACTCATTGTTACTAAGCCATTATACTAGCAAACACTGATTGAACTTAGTGGCATCCTAAAAGTGGCTGTTGGACTTCTGTATTGTCCCACTAGTGCAAAGTAATTTGCAGCACGTCTGCCTGCATTGCACACTCAAACTCATTGTTACTAAACCATTATACTAGCAAACACTAAGTGAACTTAGTGGCATCCTAAAAGTGGCTGTTGGACTTCTGTGTTGTCCCACTAGTGCAAACATATTTGCAGCACGTCTACATGCATTGCACACTCAAACTCATTGTAACTAAGCCATTATACTAGCAAACACTGAGTGAACTTAGTGGCATCCTAAAAGTGGCTGTTGGACTTCTGTATTGTCCCACTAGTGTAACGATATTTGCAACACGTCTACCTGCATTGCACACTCAAACTCATTGTTACTAAGCCATTATACTAGCAAACACTGATTGAACTTAGTGGCATCCTAAAAGTGGCTGTTGGACTTCTGTATTGTCCCAATAGTGCAAAGATATTTGCAGCACGTCTGCCTGCATTGCACACTCAAACTCATTGTTACTAAGCCATTATACTAGCAAACACTGAGAGAACTTAGTGGCATCCTAAAAGTGGCTGTTGGACTTCTGTATTGTCCCACTAGTGCAAAGATATTTGCAGCACGTCTACCTGCATTGCACACTCAAACTCATTGTTACTAAGCCATTATACTAGCAAACACTGAGTAAACTTAGTGGCATCCTAAAAGTGGCTGTTGGACTTCCATTAGTGTCCCACTGGTGCAAATCTATGTGCATCACCTCTGCATTGCACACTCAAACTCATTGTTACTAAGCCATTATACTAGCAAACACTGAGTGAACTTAGTGGCATCCTAAATGGGGCTGTTGGACTTCTGTATTGTCCCACTAGTGCAAAGATATTTGCAGCACGTGTGCCTGCATTGCACACTTAAACTCATTGTTACTAAGCCATTATACTTGCAAACACTGATTGAACTTAGTGGCATCCTAAAAGTGGCTGTTGGACTTCTGTATTGTCCCACTAGTGCAAAGATATTTGCAGCACGTCTGCCTGTATTGCACACTCAAACTCATTGTTACTAAACCATTATACTAGCAAACAGTAAGTGAACTTAGTGGCATCCTAAAAGTGGCTGTTGGACTTCTGTGTTGTCCCACTAGTGCAAAGATATTTGCAGCACGTCTACCTGCATTGCACACTCAAACTCATTGTTACTAAGCCATTATACTAGCAAACACTGAGTGAACTTAGTGGCATCCTAAAAGTGGCTGTTGGACTTCTGTATTGTCCCACTAGTGCAAAGATATTTGCAGCACGTCTGCCTGCATTGCACACTCAAACTCATTGTTACTAAGCCATTATACTAGCAAACACTGAGAGAACTTAGTGGCATCCTAAAAGTGGCTGTTGGACTTCTGTATTGTCCCACTAGTGCAAAGATATTTGCAGCACGTCTACCTGCATTGCACACTCAAACTCATTGTTACTAAGCCATTATACTAGCAAACACTGAGTAAACTTAGTGGCATCCTAAAAGTGGCTGTTGGACTTCCATTAGTGTCCCACTGGTGCAAATCTATGTGCATCACCTCTGCATTGCACACTCAAACTCATTGTTACTAAGCCATTATACTAGCAAACACTGAGTGAACTTAGTGGCATCCTAAATGTGGCTGTTGGACTTCTGTATTGTCCCACTAGTGCAAAGATATTTGCAGCACGTCTGCCTGCATTGCTCACTTAAACTCATTGTTACTAAGCCATTATACTAGCAAACACTGATTGAACTTAGTGGCATCCTAAAAGTGGCTGTTGGACTTCTGTATTGTCCCACTAGTGCAAAGATAATTGCAGCACGTCTGCCTGCATTGCACACTCAAACTCATTGTTACTAAGCCATTATACTAGCAAACACTGAGTGAACTTAGTGGCATCCTAAACGTGGCTGTTGGACTTCTGTATTGTCCCACTAGTGCAAAGATATTTGCAGCACGTCTGCCTGCATTGCACACTCAAACTCATTGTTACTAAGCCATTATACCAGCAAACACTGAGAGAACTTAGTGGCATCCTAAATGGGGCTGTTGGACTTCTGTATTGTCCCACCAGTGCAAAGATATTTGCAGCACGTCTGCCTGCATTGCACACTTAAACTCATTGTTACTAATCCATTATACTAGCAAACACTGATTGAACTTAGTGGCATCCTAAAAGTGGCTGTTGGACTTCTGTATTGTCCCAATAGTGCAAAGATATTTGCAGCACGTCTACCTGCATTGCACACTCAAACTCATTGTTACCAAGCCATTATACTAGCATACACTGAGTGAACTTAGTGGCATCCTAAAAGTGGCTGTTGGACTTCCATTAGTGTCCCACTGGTGCAAATCTATGTGCATCACCTCTGCATTGCACACTCAAACTCATTGTTACTAAGCCATTATACTAGCAAACACTGAGTGAACTTAGTGGCATCCTAAATGTGGCTGTTGGACTTCTGTATTGTCCCACTAGTGCAAAGATATTTGCAGCACGTCTGCCTGCATTGCACACTTAAACTCATTGTTACTAAGCCATTATACTTGCAAACACTGATTGAACTTAGTGGCATCCTAAAAGTGGCTGTTGGACTTCTGTATTGTCCCACTAGTGCAAAGATATTTGCAGCACGTCTGCCTGCATTGCACACTCAAACTCATTGTTACTAAGCCATTATACTAGCAAACACTGACTGAACTTAGTGGCATCCTAAACGTGGCTGTTGGACTTCTGTATTGTCCCACTAGTGCAACGATATTTGCAGCACGTCTACCTGCATTGCACACTCAAACTCATTGTTACTAAGCCATTATACTAGCAAACACTGATTGAACTTAGTGGCATCCTAAACGTGGCTGTTGGACTTCTGTGTTGTCCCACTAGTTTAAAGATATTTGCAGCACGTCTACCTGCATTGCACATCCAAACTCATTGTTACTAAGCCATTATACTAGCAAACACTGAGTGAACTTAGTGGCATCCTAAAAGTGGCTGTTGGACTTCTGTATTGTCCCACTAGTGCAACGATATTTGCAGCACGTCTACCTGCATTGCACACTCAAACTCATTGTTACTAAGCCATTATACTAGCAAACACTGATTGAACTTAGTGGCATCCTAAAAGTGGCTGTTGGACTTCTGTATTGTCCCAATAGTGCAAAGATATTTGCAGCACGTCTGCCTGCATTGCACACTCAAATTCATTGTTACTAATCCATTATACTAGCAAACACTGACTGAACTTAGTGGCATCCTAAACGTGGCTGTTGGTCTTGTGTATTGTCCCACTAGTGCAAAGATATTTGCAGCACGTCTGCCTGCATTGCACACTCAAACTCATTGTTACTAAAGCATTATACTAGCAAACACTAAGTGAACTTAGTGGCATCCTAAAAGTGGCTGTTGGACTTCTGTATTGTCCCACTAGTGCAACGATATTTGCAGCACGTCTACCTGCATTGCACACTCAAACTCATTGTTACTAAGCCATTATACTAGCAAACACTGATTGAACTTAGTGGCATCCTAAAAGTGGCTGTTGGACTTCCGTATTGTCACACTAGTGCAAAAATATTTGCAGTACGTCTGCCTGCATTGCACACTCAAACTCATTGTTACTAAACCATTATACTAGCAAACACTAAGTGAACTTAGTGGCATCCTAAAAGTGGCTGTTGGACTTCTTTATTGTCCCACTAGTGCAAAGATATTTGCAGCATGTCTACCTGCATTGCACACTCAAACTCATTGTTACTAAGCCATTATACTAGCAAACACTGATTGAACTTAGTGGCATCCTAAATGTGGCTGTTGGACTTCTGTATTGTCCCACTAGTGCAAAGATATTTGCAGCACGTCTGCCTGCATTGCACACTCAAACTCATTGTTACTAAACCATTATACTAGCAAACACTAAGTGAACTTAGTGGAATCCTAAAAGTGGCTGTTGGACTTCTGTGTTGTCCCACTAGTGCAAAGATATTTGCAGCACGTCTACCTGCATTGCACACTCAAACTCATTGTTACTAAGTAGTGATGAGCGAGCATGCTTGTTACTACTCGGTACTCGCACGAGTATCACTGTACTCGGTCTACTCGGCGGGGACCGAGTAATCTCGCGATACTCGTGCTGTACTCGTGGTCTTCATCCCTGCATGTTGGCGCTCTTTTGAGAGCCAGCCCTCATGCAGGAATTGGCTGGCAGACCACTGCAATGCCACAGCCCTGTTAGTTGTGGAATTGCAGTGATTGGCCGGCCTGCACAGCGTGACCGAGCCTTTATACCGGCGGGCGCGCTGTGCTCTGCTCACAGCTATCCAGACAGTCAGTGCAGGGAGAGTGTCGCTGCTTCAGGGAAAAGTTTGCGGCCCTTTATAGCTATTTCCGTAGCAGGGCTGCAAACAGTGTGACCAAAAGTCCTTCTCAGGACTATTCTAGTTGTATACAGGCAGGCAGGGTATAGCCAGGTCGGAGTACAGTAGCAGAGTCCTTCTCAGGACTATTGTTGCTGTATACAGGCAGGGTATAGCCAGGTTGGAATACAGGCTAGTGACCAAAAGAGTCCTTGTCAGGACTATTGTAGCAGTATACAGGCAGGCAGGCAGGCAGGGTATATAGCCATTCCTAGTGGTGACCGTATACCAGCCTTCATCATATCTGGGGCTGGTGTACACAGTCTAAAACAGTCCTGATAGTGTCAGACTTCTCAGCAATTGTCGCTCCTAAAACCTGTGTTAGGTTCTTAGTGCGTCCGTGCTTTCATTTAAAAAACGCACGTGTGTGCCTGTCGGTGGCAGCGTACAGGTGCACTTGTGTGCGTTTTTACCAAACTATTATATAACGCACAAGTGTAGTGTATAATGCACGTCAGTCAGCAGTGGCTGATAGTGTCAGAGTTCTTAATTTTTGCTCCTAAAACCTGTGTTAGGTTCTTATTGCGTCCGTGCTTGCATTTAAAAACCGCACGTGTGTGCCTGTCGGTGGCAGCGTACAGGTGCACTTGTGTGCGTTTTTACCAAACTATTATATAACGCACAAGTGTAGTATATAATACACGTCAGTCAGCAGTGGCTGATAGTGTCAGAGTTCTTAATTTTTGCTCCTAAAACCTGTGTTAGGTTCTTAGTGCGTCCGTGCTTGCATTTAAAAAACGCACGTGTGTGCCTGTCGGTGGCAGCGTACAGGTGCACTTGTGTGCGTTTTTACCAAACTATTATATGACGCACAAGTGTAGTGTATAATACACGTCAGTCAGCAGTGGCTGATAGTGTCAGAGTTCTTAATTTTTGCTCCTAAAACCTGTGTTAGGTTCTTAGTGCGTCCGTGCTTGCATTTAAAAAACGCACGTGTGTGCCTGTCGGTGGCAGCGTACAGGTGCACTTGTGTGCGTTTTTCACAAACTATTATATAACGCACAAGTCTAGTGTATAATACACGTCAGTCAGCAGTGCCTGATAGTGTCAGACTTCTCAGTAATTGTCGCTCTTAAAAACCTGTTAGGTTCTTATTGCGTCCGTGCTTGAATTTAAAAACCGAACGTGTGTGGCAGTCGGTGGCAGCGTCAGGCTCCATATTGTTCCTGGATAGAGACGTGCATGATGGCCTGTAAACATGAAGTGCCCATTGTAAGTTAGTGGGTCTATTGTAGTATAGCCCTTAGGCAGGGCAGCCAAAAATTTGGAGGCTCCACATTGTCCCTGGATAGAGATGTGCATGAGGGCCTCAAAACATTGTTCCCATTGCAAAGGAGCGGGTCTCCTGTCGTTGTAATGCCCATTCAGAAAGAATGGGCGAAAAAATTTACCACTGGGGGTATACCTGAAACAACGGCTTAATTATTGTAACGGTCACCATGATGGCGCATGAGGAGAAGGAGGAGCAGTCCAGCGATTAGCCAAAGTCCAGAAGTGTGTTACCATGGGTGAGTGGAGGTACATGGCAAATTCCCGTTACAAACTTTAAATTCCGCTGTAATTTGCTGTTGGTGTGTGTGGTGAAGTCTGGCCAAATCCAACCCTTGTTCATCTTGATCAGAGTCAGCCTGTCAGCATTTACAGTTGACAGGCGGGTGCGTTTATCTGTAATGATTCCACCTGCGGCACTAAAAACACGCTCTGACAAAACGCTAGCGGCAGGGCAGGCCAGGACTTCCAAGGCGTAGAGAGCCAATTCATGCCACGTGTCCAGCTTGGATACACATTAATTGTAAGGCACAGAGGAATGTCGGAGTACAGTTGTTTGATCTGCAAGGTACTCCTTGAGCATCTGGGCAAACTTAGGATTTCTTGTGGCACTACCCCTCACCTCAGGGGCTGTGGTATGTGAGGGGCTGAGAAAACTGTCCCACATCTTAAAGACTGTTCCCCTACCTCTGGCGTATTGGACTTGTGCCCCTCTCGGCTGTACGCCTTGGTTGTCCACTGATTCCTGACCTATGCCGCTAGCGTTTTGTGAGGGGAATGCTTTGCCTACTTCCGTGACTATGGCCTTCTGGAACTGCTGCATTTTGCCTGACCTCTCCACCTCGGGAATAAGAGACATAAATTTCTCCTTTTAGCGTGGGTCTAACAGTGTTACCAACCAGTAATGATTGTCGGCCAAGATGTTCTTAACGCGAGGGTCACGAGACAGGCAGCTTGCCATAAATTCAGCCATGTGTGCCAGACTCTTAACAGCCATCACTTCAGTATCCTGACCAACACGATGACTGAACATGCTGTCCTCCTCCTCCTCATCATCTACCCGATCCTCTGGCCAGCCACGCTGAACCGAGGATATGACTGCATGTCATATCCTCAATTTGGCCAGAGAGTTGCTCCATGTCTTCATCCTCCTCCTCGTCATAGTCCTCCACTGCACGTTGTGATGAGACGAGGCTGGGCTGTGTGTTATCACCCACACCCACTACTGTTTCTTGCTCAAACTCATCGCGCTCCGCCTGCAATGCATCATGGTTGTTTTTTGAGCAGAGACCATTTTAGAAGGCAGAGAAGCGGTATGGTGACGCTAATAATGTCGTCATCGCCGCTCACCATCTTGGTGGAGTCCTCAAAGTTTTGGCGGATGGTACATAGGTCGGACATCCATCTCCACTCCTCAGGTGTTATGTGTGGAGTTTGACCCATTTCCCGACGGCTTAGGTGATGCAGGTACTCAACAACTGCCCTTTTCTGCTCACATATCCTGACCAACTTGTGCAGAGTTGAATTCCAACGCGTGGGGACATCACACAGCAGTCTGTGAGCCGGAAGATGCAAACGGCGCTGAAAGCCGGCAAGGCCGGCTGAAGCAGTAGGTGACTTTCGAAAATGTGCAGACAGGCGGCGAACTTTTACCAGCAGATCAGACAGCTCTGGGTATGACTTTAGAAACCGCTGAACCACGAGGTTGAGCACATGGGCCACGTATGGAACATGTGTCAGCTGGCCTCGCCTCAAAGCCGCCACCAGGTTCCGGCCATTGTCACACACGACCTTTCCTGGCTTTAGGTTCAGAGTTGTGAGCCAGTGATCTGCCTGCTGTTTCAGAGCTGTCCACACCTCTTCTGCATTGTGGGGTTTGTCACCTATGCAGATTAGCTTCAGCACTGCCTGTTGCCGCTTCGCCGAGGCAGTGCTGCAGTGCTTCTGTGTCGCCCTGGACAAGCCAGGGGCCACAGAGCACAACACTTACACACCCCACACTCCCTGCAGGCATATCATAGTCAAAACACAAAATCCTTGTTGCCTTCCCCAGGGGCTGTTGTCCACACAAGGGTGTGGAGCCAGGCGGTTGGTCTCCACCCACCAAGGAGGAGGGAAAACACAGGCAGTGAGAGTTAAGCTAAGGAAGTGGAAGGAGGAAAGTAGTAGAGAGGAGAAAAGTGACAGCAAAGAGCCTGAAGTTGGTCCGGGTGTGTGGCCCGGACAGGACAGCAAGGTTGGCAGGATGTGGTGACCGTCTGCAGTGGAGGCCGATTGGAGTCTGCCGTAAGGACCGTGGACGGGTGGTGACCCAGCCGTACCGGACCGGTATACAAAGAGAAGCCAGCACCATTGGCAGAGGACTTTCGGATCCCGGCAAGGCTTGGTGTCGCCGTGAATTTGCCAAATCCGTTAGTGTAGGGGACCTCAGGGTTTCCAAACTGCCAAGTCCCGATAGAAGGCAACCGTCCAACCGTGAAGGGGAGACACCGCCACCGCCAAGGGCAACCGTCTCCCAGGGCCAGCACCTGTGGGCAAAAGGGGCTCCTCCGGCCCATATCCAGGTCGGGGAGCGGGTTACCGGTGGGAAACCATCACTACCAACACTGAACTTAGGTGCAGGGAGAGACAGTCATCACTAACCTGCAGGGAGGAACAACCGCAGCCGTCCGAGGGACCCGTCCATCCAGCCACTTGTTTTACCGTGAACTGTGTCATCATCATTGGGCTGAGTGAGTACCTCCGTGCCGTGCGGCACAGCGCTGACCCTGCACCTCATCAGGCCCCGCAACCCGCCTGTCATCCATCTCTACCCCATCACCGGGCCCCGGGACAACCAACCCCCCTACCCACGGAGGGGAGAAATAACAACAAAGCTGCTCCCTGTCACAGGCTCCCGGGATCCCCGTCCAGAGCAGCGGTGGTGTCCACACAATCACCACAACCGTGGGTGGCGTCACGGACAATATCCCCAAAACCCAAACCACCCCTTTTCACTCACGGGCGAGTAGCGCCGCTCGAGTGCCCGGGATCCGGCCATCGCTCGAGCCAACGAGCAGCAGCAGCCGTAGAGCAGCGGCAGCCGGACCCGAGCAGTGGGAGAGCGCACCGTCCCCTCCTCCGCCCGCGACACTTCCAGCTTGGGACTGGTGTGGAGGGTAAAGTGGATCAGGATGTGCAGGAGGAGGAGGAGGCTGAGGAGCATGACATTCCGGAGCTGTAGAGTGTGGGTGAAACCCTGACTGAGGTAGGGCCTGCAAAACTTGGTGTGTGAAGGACGTGTTCCGTCCCTCGCTCAGACTGGGTCCCAGCTTCCACAATATTAACCCAGTGTGACGTCAACGAGATGTAGCGGCCTTGCCCACATGCACTTGTCCACGTGTCTGTGGTTAGGTGGACATTGGCTGAAACAGCGTTGTTCAGGGCACGTGTGATGTTTTGTGACACGTGGTTAATGGTTATGCAATGCGGGGACGGCACACCGGGAGAAATAGTGGCGGCTGGGGACCGAGTAACGTGGGACAGCTGCCACCATCAGGTCGCGGAATGCTTCTGTCTCAACCAGCCTAAAAGGCAACATTTCCAGCGCAAGCAGTCGCGAAAAGTTAGCATTTAGAAGTGTGGCATGTGGGGCGTTGGCAGTGTATTTGCACCTGCGTTCAAAGGTTTGCTGAATGGATAACTGAACGCTGCGCTGGGACAAGGACGTGCTTGATGATGGTGTTATTTCTGCGTGGGTAACTGCAGGTGCAGGGCCGGAGGAGGTTTGTTCGCAGGCAGCATGGACAGGGTATTGGCTCGCATGCACAACCAGCGAAGACGTAGCAGTGACATCAGCAAGCACTGCTCCTCGACTCTGTTGTACTTCCCACAAAGTCGGGTGCTTGGCTGACATGTGCCTGATCATGCTGGTGGTGGTCAGGCTGCTAGTTTTGGTACCCCTGCTGATGCTGGCATGGCAGGTGTTGCAAATGGCCTTTTTAGAATCATCTGGAGCCAACTTAAAAAACTGCCAGTGTCAGAGTTCCTGGTTTTCCAGTTTTCTTTTGAAAGAGCTTGCCCTTTGTTAACATGGAGTTTTCTGTTCTGTTGCCCTACTTCCTGTCCATCTGTTTAAAAGCTGCCCCTAAAGCTTAGTCCAGTGCCTGAGTACACTGCTTCCTGTGTGCTCCTGCCCTGCTGCTTTTGGTTCCTGATTGTTATTCGGATCCTCTTGGAAAACAACCGACACCGACTCTGGACTTCATCTGGTATCATCTAGCTGTGCCCGGACTCCGTTTGCCATCTTTGGTCGGCACTTCTGCCCGGTTCCTTCCGTTTAATACCACTCTGGACTCACATCACGTACGGACATTTTTGGACTTACCTATTGCCCTTTTGTGTCCCGGCTGCTGCGCATTTAGGCCTTCTGGGGTGATTGCCAGACAGTCCCTGTATAGGGGTTCGCTCTTGGTGGTCTCACTGGGGGAGTCCGGTGCGCGGTCCCGTGAATTCCCTTTCGCTCCGTCTCTGGAAGGTATTTCCTGTATTTATGTTCTACTGTGTTTTTGTTCCGTTTATGTACATATTTGCTGGTTGCATATTATAAACGTCTTGCACCAAGAACTCGTCTCTGGTTGTCATTGCCCTAACGCAATCGAAATCCTCAATACATACAATAGTATTACAGCCAGACTCGGGAAGACCTAACATTTGTACAGGCACCTTGTGTCGTGTTGTTCCGGGGAACAGTTGCCTGACGTCTGCCTGGGGCCACCACTCTGCTTCTTACTGCCTGTTGGGATGCTACGCCTCCCTCCCCCTGTGCACTGCTGTCCTCGCTCTGCATATCCTCCTGCCAGGTTGGGTCAGTTACTGGATCATCCACCACGTCGTCTTCCTCTTCCGCACCCTGCTCCTCCTCCTGACTTCCTGACAATTGTGTCTCATCATCGTCCACCCCTTGTTGAGACACGTTGCCAACTTCGTGAGAACGTGGCTGCTCAAATATTTGGGCATCTGTACATACAATCTCGTCATGGCCCACTTCAACAGGAGCTGGCGAGAGGCCAGAATGTGTGAATGGAAACGTGAACGAACAGCTCTTCCGAGTGTCCAAGTGTGGGATCAGTAATGTCCGTGGACGTGTACTCGGCCTGGTGGTAGGAAGGAGGATCAGGTTCTGAAATGTGCGGTGCAGTATCACGGCTACTGACACTTGACCGTGTGGAAGACAGAGTGTTTGTGTTGGTGCCAATATGACTGGAAGCATTATCCGCTATCCAACTAACAACCTGTTGACACTGGTCTTGGTTCAAGAGCGGTGTACTGCTGCGGTCCCCAAGAATTTGGTACAGGACGTGCGAGCGAGTAGATGTGGCCCTTTGTTGTGGCAAAATTAGAGCTTGCACACAACCTCGGTCTCTGCCTGCACCACCATCACGTCCACTTCCTTGTTCGTTGACAACGCCCTTGCGCATTTTGCAATGCTGTGCTGATGTGTATTCACTAGACTTGTGCGTTATATCCAAGTTTTTGCAAAACTCACACAAATGCAGCGGAAAGCTGCCACCAACAGGCACACACGTGCGGTTTTTAAATGCAAGCACGGAGGCACTAAGAACCTAACAGGTCTCTATCCAGGGACAACGTGGAGCCTCCCAATTTTTGGCTGCCCTGCCTAAGGGCTATACTACAATAGACCCACTTCCTTCCAATGGGCACTTCAGGTTAACAGGCCCTCATGCACGTCTCTATCCAGGGACAACGTGGAGCCTCCCAATTTTTGGCTGCCCTGCCAAAGGGCTATACTACAAAAGACCCACTTCCTTCCAATGGGCACTTCAGGTTTACAGGCCCTCATGCACGTCTCTATCCAGGGACAACGTGGAGCCTCCCAATTTTTGGCTGCCCTGCCAAAGGGCTATACTACAAAAGACCCACTTCCTTCCAATGGGCACTTCAGGTTTACAGGCCCTCATGCACGTCTCTATCCAGGGACAACGTGGAGCCTCCCAATTTTTGGCTGCCCTGCCTAAGGGCTATACTACAATAGACCCACTTCCTTCCAATGGGCACTTCAGGTTAACAGGCCCTCATGCACGTCTCTATCCAGGGACAACGTGGAGCCTCCCAATTTTTGGCTGCCCTGCCAAAGGGCTATACTACAAAAGACCCACTTCCTTCCAATGGGCACTTCAGGTTTACAGGCCCTCATGCACGTCTCTATCCAGGGACAACGTGGAGCCTCCCAATTTTTGGCTGCCCTGCCTAAGGGCTATACTACAAAAGACCCACTTCCTTCCAATGGGATCTTCAGGTTTACAGGCCCTCATGCACGTCTCTATCCAGGGACAACGTGGAGCCTCCCAATTTTTGGCTGCCCTGCCTAAGGGCTATACTACAAAAGACCCACTTCCTTCCAATGGGCACTTCAGGTTTACAGGCCCTCATGCACGTCTCTATCCAGGGACAACGTGGAGCCTCCCAATTTTTGGCTGCCCTGCCTAAGGGCTATACTACAAAAGACCCACTTCCTTCCAATGGGCACTTCAGGTTTACAGGCCCTCATGCACGTCTCTATCCAGGGACAACGTGGAGCCTCCCAATTTTTGGCTGCCCTGCCAAAAGGCTATACTACAAAAGACCCACTTCCTTCCAATGGGCACTTCAGGTTTACAGGCCCTCATGCACGTCTCTATCCAGGGACAACGTGGAGCCTCCCAAATTTTGGCTGCCCTGCCTAAGGGCTATACTACAAAAGACCCACTTCCTTCCAATGGGCACTTCAGGTTTACAGGCCCTCATGCACGTCTCTATCCAGGGACAACGTGGAGCCTCCCAATTTTTGGCTGCCCTGCCTAAGGGCTATACTACAAAAGACCCACTTCCTTCCAATGGGCACTTCAGGTTTACAGGCCCTCATGCACATCTGTATGCAGGGTCATTGGTGAACCTCAAAATTTTGGACTGCCCTGGCAAAGGAAAATACTACAAAGACTCAGTTCCTCAAAATGGGCACATTAGACTCAGAGGCCTTTATGTACGTCTCTTCTCAGGGACATCGGAGTGCCACACAATGTTTTACGTAAAATCTTTCATGTATTGATCTCAAAAAGTAACATACATTAGCTCTATCTCACTATTGAGTATGTGCCCTTAACATTTCCGCCATGAAAATTCATTTTGGTGTCATGTTGGAAGGTTTTCTGGTGAGTCCGTAAAAATGGCGTAAAACGCGGACAAAATTGTTCACAGCTGTGACTTTTGAGTGATAAATGCTTCAAGGGGTCTTCCCCATGCTGTTGCCATGTCATTTGAGCACTCTTCTAAGACTTTTGTGCCATTTTTAGGGTTTCTACATGCTGCCGGTGGTCATTTCACAAAAATACTCGGGTCTCCCATAGGATAACATTGGGCTCGTTGCTCGGGCCGAGTACACGAGTATCTTGGGAGGCTCGGCCCGAGCTTCGAGCACCCGAGATTTTTAGTACTCGCTCATCACTATTACTAAGCCATTATACTAGCAAACACTGAGTGAACTCAGTGGCATCCTAAAAGTGGCTGTTGGACTTCTGTATTGTCCCACTAGTGTAACGATATTTGCAACACGTCTACCTGCATTGCACACTCAAACTCATTGTTACTAAGCCATTATACTAGCAAACACTGATTGAACTTAGTGGCATCCTAAAAGTGGCTGTTGGACTTCTGTATTGTCCCAATAGTGCAAAGATATTTGCAGCACGTCTGCCTGCATTGCACACTCAAACTCATTGTTACTAAGCCATTATACTAGCAAACACTGAGAGAACTTAGTGGCATCCTAAAAGTGGCTGTTGGACTTCCGTATTGTCCCACTACTGCAAAGATATTTGCAGCACGTCTGCCTGCATTGCACACTCAAACTCATTGTTACTAAACCATTATACTAGCAAACACTAAGTGAACTTAGTGGCATCCTAAAAGTGACTGTTAAACTTCTGTATTGTCCCACTAGTGCAAAGATATTTGCAGCACGTCTACCTGCATTGCACACTCAAACTCATTGTTACTAAGCCATTATACTAGCAAACACTGAGTAAACTTAGTGGCATCCTAAAAGTGGCTGTTGGACTTCCATTAGTGTCCCACTGGTGCAAATCTATGTGCATCACCTCTGCATTGCACACTCAAACTCATTGTTACTAAGCCATTATACCAGCAAACACTGAGTGAACTTAGTGGCATCCTAAATGTGGCTGTTGGACTTTTATATTGTCCCACTAGTGCAAAGATATTTGCAGCACGTCTGCCTGCATTGCACACTTAAACTCATTGTTACTAAGCCATTATACTAGCAAACACTGAGTGAACTTAGTGGCATCCTAAACGTGGCTGTTGGACTTCTGTATTGTCCCACTAGTGCAAAGATATTTGCAGCACGTCTGCCTGCATTGCACACTCAAACTCATTGTTACTAAACCATTATACTAGCAAACACTAAGTGAACTTAGTGGCATCCTAAAAGTGGCTGTTGGACTTCTGTGTTGTCCCACTAGTGCAAAGATATTTGCAGCACGTCTACCTGCATTGCACACTCAAACTCATTGTTACTAAGCCATTATACTAGCAAACACTGATTGAACTTAGTGGCATCCTAAAAGTGGCTGTTGGACTTCTGTATTGTCCCAATAGTGCAAAGATATTTGCAGCACGTCTGCCTGCATTGCACACTCAAACTCATTGTTATTAAGCCATTATACTAGCAAACACTGAGTGAACTTAGTGGCATCCTAAACGTGGCTGTTGGACTTCTATATTGTCCCACTAGTGCAAAGATATTTGCAGCACGTCTGCCTGCATTGCACACTCAAACTCATTGTTACTAAGCCATTATACTAGCAAACACTGAGAGAACTTAGTGGCATCCTAAAAGTGGCTGTTGGACTTCCGTATTGTCCCACTAGTGCAAAGATATTTGCAGCACGTCTGCCTGCATTGCACACTCAAACTCATTGTTACTAAGCCATTATACTAGCAAACACTAAGTGAATTTAGTGGCATCCTAAAAGTGGCTGTTGGACTTCTGTATTGTCCCACTAGTGCAAAGATATTTGCAGCATGTCTGCCTGCATTGCACACTCAAACTCATTCTTACTAAGCCATTATACTAGCAAACACTGAGTAAACTTAGTGGCATCCTAAAAGTGGCTGTTGGACTTCCATTAGTGTCCCACTGGTGCAAATCTATGTGCATCACCTCTGCATTGCACACTCAAACTCATTGTTACTAAGCCATTATACTAGCAAACACTGAGTGAACTTAGTGGCATCCTAAACGTGGCTGTTGGACTTCTGTATTGTCACACTAGTGCAAAGATATTTGCAGCACGTCTGCCTGCATTGCACACTCAAACTCATTGTTACTAAGCCATTATACTAGCAAACACTGAGTGAACTTAGTGGCATCATAAACGTGGCTGTTGGACTTCTGTATTGTCCCACTAGTGCAAAGATATTTGCAGCATGTCTACCTGCATTGCACACTCAAACTCATTGTTACTAAGTAGTGATGAGCGAGTACTAAAAAGCTCGGGTGCTCGAGGCTCGGGCCGAGCATCCCAAGATACTCGTGTACTCGGCCCGAGCACCGAGCCCAATGTTATCCTATGGGAGACCCGAGTATTTTTGTGAAATGACCCCCGGCAGCATGTAGAAACCCTAAAAATGGCACAAAAGTCTCAGAAGAGTGCTCAAATGACATGGCAACAGCATGGGGAAGATCCCTTGAAGCATTTATCACTCAAAAGTCACAGCTGTGAACAATTTTGTCCGCGTTTTACGCCATTTTTACGGACTCACCAGAAAACCTTTAAAAATGACACCAAAATGAATTTTCATGGCGGAAATGTTAAGGGCACATACCCAATAGTGAGATAGAGCTAATGTATGTTACTTTTTGAGATTAATACATGAAAGATTTTACGTAAAACATTGTGTGGCACTCCGATGTCCCTGAGAAGAGATGTACATAAAGGCCTCTGAGTCTAATGTGCCCATTTTGAGGAAGTGAGTCTTTGTAGTATTTTCCTTTGCCAGGGCAGTCCAAAATTGTGAGGTTCACCAATGCCCCTGCATACAGACGTGCATGAGGGCCTGTAAACCTGAAGTGCCCATTGTAAGGAAGTGGGTCTATTGTAGTATAGCCCTTAGGGAGGGCAGCCAAAAATTGGGAGGCTCCACGTTGTCCCTGCATACAGACGTGCATGAGGGCCTGTAAACCTGAAGTGCCCATTGTAAGGAAGTGGGTCTATTGTAGTATAGCCCTTAGGCAGGGCAGCCAAAAATTGGGAGGCTCCACGTTGTCCCTGGATAGAGACGTGCATGAGGGCCTGTAAACCTGAAGTGCCTATTGTAAGGAAGTGGGTCTATTGTAGTATAGGCCTTAGGCAGGGCAGCCAAAAATTGGGAGGCTCCACGTTGTCCCTGGATAGAGACGTGCATGATGGCCTGTAAACCTGAAGTGCCCATTGTAAGGAAGTGGGTCTATTGTCGTATAGCCCTTTGGCAGGGCAGCCAAAATTTGGGAGGCTCCACATTGTCCCTGGATAGAGACCTGTTAGGTTCTTAGTGCCTTCATGCTTGCATTTAAAAACCGCACGTGTGTGCCTGTTGGTGGCAACTTTCCGCTGCACTTGTGTGCGTTTTGCAAAAACTTGGATATAACGCACAAGTCTAGTGAATACACATCAGCACAGCATTGCAAAATGCGCAAGGGCGTTGTCAACGAACAAGGAAGTGGACGTGATGGTGGTGCAGGCAGAGACCGAGGTCGTGTGCAAGCTCTAATTTCGCCACAACAAAGAGCCACATCTACTCGCTCGCACGTCCTGTCCCAAATTCTTGGGGACCGCAGCAGTACACCGCTCTTGAACCAAGACCAGTGTCAACAGGATGTTAGTTGGATAGCGGATAATGCTTCCAGTCATATTGGCACCACCACAAACACTCTGTCTTCCACACGGTCAAGTGTCAGTAGCCGTGATACTGCACCGCACATTTCAGAACCTGATCCTCCTTCCTACCACCATGCCGAGTACACGTCCACGGACATTACTGATCCCACACTTGGACACTCGGAAGAGCTGTTCGTTCACGTTTCCATTCACACATTCTGGCCTCTCGCCAGCTCCTGTTGAAGTGGGCCATGACGAGATTGTATGTACAGATGCCCATATATTTGAGCAGCCACGTTCTCACGAAGTTGGCAACGTGTCTCAACAAGGGGTGGACGATGATGAGACATAATTGTCAGGAAGTCAGGAGGAGCAGGGTGCGGAAGAGGAAGACGACGTGGTGGATGATCCAGTAACTGACCCAACCTGGCAGGAGGATATGCAGAGCGAGGACAGCAGTGCACAGGGGGAGGGAGGCGTAGCATCCCAACAGGCAGTAAGAAGCAGAGTGGTGGCCCCAGGCAGACGTCAGGCAACTGTTCCCCGGAACAACATGACACAAGGTGCCTATACAAATGTTAGGTCTTCCCGAGTCTGGCAGTTTTTTAAGTTGGCTCCAGATGATTCTAAAAAGGCCATTTGCAACACCTGCCATGCCAGCATCAGCAGGGATACCAAAACTAGCAGCCTGACCACCACCAGCATGATCAGACACATGTCAGCCAAGCACCCGACTTTGTGGGATGTACAACAGAGTCGAGGAGCAGTGCTTGCTGATGTCACTGCTACGTCTTCGCTTGTTGTGCATGCGAGCCAATCCCCTGTCCATGCTGCCCGCGAACAAGCCACCTCCGGCCCTGCACCTGCAGTTGCCCACGCAGAAATAACACCATTATCAAGCACGTCCTTGTCCCAGCGCAGCGTTCAGTTATCCATTCAGCAAACCTTTGAACGCAGGCGCAAATACACTGCCAACGCCCCACATGCCACACTTCTAAATGCTAACATTTCGCGACTGCTTGCGCTGGAAATGTTGCCTTTTAGGCTGGTTGAGACAGAGGCATTCCGCGACCTGATGGTGGCAGCTGTCCCACGTTACTCGGTCCCCAGCCGCCACTATTTCTCCCGGTGTGCCGTCCCCGCATTGCATAACCACGTGTCACAAAACATCACACGTGCCCTGAACAACACTGTTTCAGCCAAAGTCCACCTAACCACAGACACGTGGACAAGTGCATGTGGGCAAGGCCGCTACATCTCGTTGACGTCACACTGGGTTAATATTGTGGAAGCTGGGACCCAGTCTGAGCGAGGGACGGAACACGTCCTTCACACACCAAGTTTTGCAGGCCCTACCTCAGTCAGGGTTTCACCCACACTCTACAGCTCCGGAATGTCATGCTCCTCAGCCTCCTCCTCCTCCTGCGCATCCTCATCCACTTTACCCTCCACACCAGTCCCAAGCTGGAAGTGTCGCGGGCGGAGGAGGGGACGCTGCGCTCTCCCACTGCTCGGGTCCGGCTGCCACTGCTCTACGGCTGCTGCTGCTCGGTGGCTCGAGCGATGGCCGGATCCCGGGGACTCGAGCGGCGCTCATCGCCCGTGAGTGAAAAGGGGTCGTTTGGGTTTTGGGGATATTGTCCGTGACGCCACCCACGGTTGTGGTGATTGTGTGGACACCACCGCTGCTTTGGATGGGGATCCCGGGAGCCTGTGACAGGGAGCAGCTTTGTTGTTATTTCTCCCCTCCGTGGGTAGGGGGGTTGGTTGTCCCGGGGCCCGGTGATGGGGTAGAGATGGATGACAGGCGGTTTGCAGGGCCTGATGAGGTGCAGGGTCGCAGGGGCAGCGCTGTGCCGCACGGCACGGAGGTACTCACTCAGCCCAATGATGATGACACAGTTCACGGTAAAACAAGTGACTGGATGGACGGGTCCCTCGGACGGCTGCGGTTGTTCCTCCCTGCAAGTTAGTGATGACTGTCTCTCCCTGCACCTAAGTTCAGTGTTGGTAGTGATGGTTTCCCACCGGTAACCCGCTCCCCGACCTGGATATGGGCCGGAGGAGCCCTTGGCGGTGGCGGTGTCTCCCCTTCACGGTTGGACGGTTGCCTTCTATCGGGACTTGGCTGTTTGGAAACCCTGAGGTCCCCTTCACTAACGGAGTTGGCAAATTCACGACGACGCCAAGCCTTGCCGGGATCCGAAAGGCCCCTGCCAATGGTGCTGGCTTCTCTTTGTATACCGGTCCGGTACGGCCGGGTCACCACCCGTCCACGGTCCTTACGGAAGACTCCAATCAGCCTCCACTGCAGACGGTCACCACATCCTGCCAACCTTGCTGTCCTGTCCGGGCCACACACCCGGACCAACGTCAGGCTCTTTGCTGTCACTTTTCTCCTCTCTACTACTTTCCTCCTTCCACTTCCTTAGCTTAGCTCTCACTGCCTGTGTTTTCCCTCCTCCTTGGTGGGTGGAGACCAACTGCCTGGCTCCACCCCCTGGTGTGGACAACAGCCCCTGGGGAAGGCAACAAGGATTTTGTGTTTTGACTATGATATGCCTGCAGGGAGTGTGGGGTGTGTAAGTGTTGTGCTCTGTGGCCCCTGGCTTGTCCAGGGCGACACAGAAGCACTGCAGCACTGCCTCGGCGAAGCGGCAACAGGCTGTGCTGAAGCTAATCTGCATAGGTGACAAACCCCACAATGCAGAAGAGGTGTGGACAGCTCTGAAACAGCAGGCAGATCACTGGCTCACACCTCTGAACCTAAAGCCAGGAAAGGTTGTGTGTGACAATGGCCGGAACCTGGTGGCGGCTTTGAGGCGAGGCCAGCTGACACATGTTCCATGCGTGGCCCATGTGCTCAACCTCGTGGTTCAGCAATTTCTAAAGTCATACCCAGAGCTGTCTGATCTGCTGGTAAACGTTCGCCGCCTGTCTGCACATTTTCGAAAGTCACCTACTGCTTCAGCCGGCCTTGCCGGCTTTCAGCGCCATTTGCATCTTCCGGCTCACAGACTGGTGTGTGATGTCCCCACGCGTTGGAATTCAACTCTGCACATGTTGGTCAGGATATGTGAGCAGAAGAGGGCAGTTGTTGAGTACCTGCATCACCTAAGCCGTCGGGAAATGGGTCAAACTCCACACATAACACCTGAGGAGTGGAGATGGATGTCCGACCTATGTACCATCCGCCAAAACTTTGAGGACTCCACCAAGATGGTGAGCGGCGATGACGACATTATTAGCGTCACCATACCGCTTCTCTGCCTTCTAAAATGGTCTCTGCTCAAAAAACAACC
This sequence comes from Anomaloglossus baeobatrachus, assembly GCF_048569485.1. NCBI lineage: Eukaryota > Metazoa > Chordata > Amphibia > Anura > Aromobatidae > Anomaloglossus > Anomaloglossus baeobatrachus. The sequence goes on along the minus strand of NC_134357.1, from coordinate 202,259,395 downwards.
ATGATGCATTGCAGGCGGAGCGCGATGAGTTTGAGCAAGAAACAGTAGTGGGTGTGGGTGATAACACACAGCCCAGCCTCGTCTCATCACAACGTGCAGTGGAGGACTATGACGAGGAGAAGGATGAAGACATGGAGCAACTCTCTGGCCAAATTGAGGATATGACATGCAGTCATATCCTCGGTTCAGCGTGGCTGGCCAGAGGACAGGGTAGATGATGAGGAGGAGGAGGAGGAGGAGGAGGACAGCATGTTCAGTCATCGTGTTGGTCAGGATACTGAAGTGATGGCTGTTAAGAGTCTGGCACACATGGCTGACTTTATGGTAAGCTGCCTGTCTCGTGACCCTCGCGTTAACAACATCTTGGCCGACAATCATTACTGGTTGGTAACACTGTTAGACCCACGCTAAAAGGAGAACTTTATGTCTCTTATTCCCGAGGCGGAGAGGTCAGGCAAAATGCAGCAGTTCCAGAAGGCCATAGTCACGGAAGTAGGCAAAGCATTCCCCTCACAAAACGCTAGCGGCATAGGTCAGGAATCAGTGGACAACCAAGGCGTACAGCCGAGAGGGGCACAAGTCCAATCCGCCAGAGGTAGGGGAACAGTCTTTAAGATGTGGGACAGTTTTCTCAGCCCCTCACATACCACAGCCCCTGAGGTGCGGGGTAGTGCCACAAGAAATCCTAAGTTTGCCCAGATGCTCAAGGAGTACCTTGCAGATCAAACAACTGTACTCCGACATTCCTCTGTGCCTTACAATTAATGGGTATCCAAGCTGGACACGTGGCATGAATTGGCTCTCTACACCTTGGAAGTCCTGGCCTGCCCTGCCGCTAGCATTTTGTCAGAGCGTGTTTTTAGTGCCGCAGGTGGAATCATTACAGATAAACGCACCCGCCTGTCAACTGTAAATGCTGACAGGCTGACTCTGATCAAGATGAACAAGGGTTGGATTGGGCCAGATTTCACCACACCACCAGCAAATGACAGCGGAATTTAAAGTTTGTAACGGGAATTTGCCATGTACCTCCACTCACCCATGGTAACACACTTCTGGACTTTGGCTAATCGCTGGACTGCTCCTCCTTCTCCTCATGCGCCATCATGATGACCGTTACAATAGTTAGGCCGTTGTTTCAGGTATACCCCCAGTGGTAAATTTTTCCGCCCATTCTTTCAGAATGGGCATTACAACGACAGGAGACCCGCTCCTTTGCAATGGGAACAATGTTTTGAGGCCCTCATGCACATCTCTATCCAGGGACAATATGGAGCCTGACGCTGCCACCGACAGGCACACACGTGCGGTTTTTAAATGCAAGCACGGACACATTAAGAACCTAACAGGTTTTTAGGAGCGACAATTACTGAGAAGTCTGACACTATCAGCCAATGCTGACTGACGTGTATTATACACTACACTTGTGCGTTATATAATAGTTTGTGAAAAACACACACAAGTGCACCTGTACGCTGCCACCGACAGGCACACACGTGCGGTTTTTAAATGCAAGCACGGACGCAATAAGAACCTAACAGGTTTTTAGGAGCGACAATTACTGAGAAGTCTGACACTATCAGACACTGCTGACTGACGTGTATTATACACTAGACTTGTGTGTTATATAATAGTTTGTGAAAAACGCACACAAGTGCACCTGTACGCTGCCACCGACAGGCACACACGTGCGGTTTTTAAATGCAAGCACGGACGCAATAAGAACCTAACAGGTTTTTAGGAGCGACAATTACTGAGAAGTCTGACACTATCAGACACTGCTGACTGACGTGTATTATACACTAGACTTGTGCGTTATATAATAGTTTGTGAAAAACGCACACAAGTGCACCTGTACGCTGCCACCGACAGGCACACACGTGCGGTTTTTAAATGCAAGCACGGACGCAATAAGAACCTAACAGGTTTTTAGGAGCGACAATTACTGAGAAGTCTGACACTATCAGACACTGCTGACTGACGTGTATTATTCACTAGACTTGTGCGTTATATAATAGTTTGTGCAAAACGTGCACCTGTACGCTGCCACCGACAGGCACACACGTGCGGTTTTTAAATGCAAGCACGGACGCAATAAGAACCTAACAGGTTTTTAGGAGCGACAATTAATGAGAAGTCTGACACTATCAGCCAATGCTGACTGACGTGTATTATACACTACACTTGTGCGTTATATAATAGTTTGTGAAAAACGCACACAAGTGCACCTGTACGCTGCCACCGACAGGCACACACGTGCGGTTTTTAAATGCAAGCACGGACGCAATAAGAACCTAACAGGTTTTTAGGAGCGACAATTACTGAGAAGTCTGACACTATCAGACACTGCTGACTGACGTGTATTATTCACTAGACTTGTGCGTTATATAATAGTTTGTGAAAAACGTGCACCTGTACGCTGCCACCGACAGGCACACACGTGCGGTTTTTAAATGCAAGCACGGACGCAATAAGAACCTAACAGGTTTTTAGGAGCGACAATTACTGAGAAGTCTGACACTATCAGACACTGCTGACTGACGTGTTTTATTCCCTAGACTTGTGCGTTATATAATAGTTTGTGCAAAACGTGCACCTGTACGCTGCCACCGACAGGCACACACGTGCGGTTTTTAAATGCAAGCACGGACGCAATAAGAACCTAACAGGTTTTTAGGAGCGACAATTACTGAGAAGTCTGACACTATCAGACACTGCTGACTGACGTGTTTTATTCCCTAGACTTGTGCGTTATATAATAGTTTGTGCAAAACGTGCACCTGTACGCTGCCACCGACAGGCACACACGTGCGGTTTTTAAATGCAAGCACGGACGCAATAAAAACCTAACAGGTTTTTAGGAGCGACAATTAATGAGAAGTCTGACACTATCAGACAATGCTGACTGACTTGTATTATACACTACACTTGTGCGTTATATAATAGTTTGTGAAAAACGCGCACAAGTGCACCTGTACGCTGCCACCGACAGGCACACACGTGCGGTTTTTAAATGCAAGCACGGACGCAATAAGAACCTAACAGGTTTTTAGGAGCGACAATTACTGAGAAGTCTGACACTATCTGGACTGTTTTAGACTGTGTACACCAGCCCCAGATATGATGAAGGCTGGTATACGGTCACCACTAGGAATGGCTATATACCCTGCCTGCCTGCCTGTCTGCCTGCCTGCCTGTATACTGCTACAATAGTCCTGACAAGGACTCTTCTGGTCACTAGCCTGTATTCCGACCTGGCTATACCCTGCCTGTATATAGCAACAATAGTCCTGAGAAGGACTCTGCTACTGTACTCCGACCTGGCTATTCCCTGCCTGCCTGTATACAACTTATTGTATGTCCTGAGAAGGACTTCTGGTCACACTGTTTGCAGCCCTGCTCCGGAACTAACTATAAAGGGCCGCAAACCTTTCCCTGAAGCAGCAACCCTCTACCTGCACTGACTGTCTGGATGGCTGTGAGCAGAGCACAGCGCGCCCGCCGGTATAAAGGCTCGGTCACGCTGTGCGGGCCGGCCAATCACTGCAATTCCACAACTAACAGGGCTGTGGCATTGCAGTGGTCTGCCAGCCAATCCCTGCATGAGGGCTGGCTCTCAAAAGAGCGCCAACATGCAGGGATGAAGACCACGAGTACAGCACGAGTATCGCGAGATTACTCGGTCCCCGCCGAGTAGCCTGAGTACAGTGATACTCGTGCGAGTACCGAGTAGTAACAAGCATACTCGCTCATCACTATTACTAAGCCATTATTCTAGCAAACACTGAGTGAACTTAGTGGCATCCTAAAAGTGGCTGTTGGACTTCTGTATTGTCCCACTAGTGCAAAGATATTTGCAGCACGTCTGTCTGCATTGCACACTCAAACTCATTTTTACTAAGCCATTATACTAGCAAACACTGAGTGAACTTAGTGGCATCCTAAACATGGCTGTTGGACTTCTGTATTGTCCCACTAGTACAAAGATATTTGCAGCACGTCTACCTGCATTCACACTCAAACTCATTGATACTAAGCCATTATACTAGCAAACACTGAGTGAACTTAGTGGCATCATAAACGTAGCTGTTGGACTTCTGTATTGTCCCACTAGTGCAAAGATATTTGCAGCACGTCTACCTGCATTGCACACTCAAACTCGTTGTTACTAAGCCATTATACTAGCAAACACTGAGTGAACTTAGTGGCATCCTAAAAGTGGCTGTTGGACTTCTGTATTGTCCCACTAGTGCAAAGATATTTGCAGCACGTCTGCCTGCATTGCACACTCAAACTCATTGTTACTAAGCCATTATACTAGCAAACACTGATTGAACTTAGTGGCATCCTAAACGTGGCTGTTGGACTTCTGTATTGTCCCACTAGTCCAAAGATATTTGCAGCACGTCTGCCTGCATTGCACACTCAAACTCATTGTTACTAAGCCATTATACTAGCAAACACTGAGTGAACTTAGTAGCATCCTAAAAGTGGCTGTTGGACTTCTGTATTGTCCTACTAGTGCAAAGATGTTTGCAGCACGTCTGCCTGCATTGCACACTCAAACACATTGTTACTAAGCCTTTATACTAGCAAACACTGAGTGAACGTAGTGGCATCCTAAAAGTGGCTGTTGGACTTCCGTATCGTCCCACTAGTGCAAAGATATTTGCAGCACGTCTACCTGCATTGCACACTCAAACTCATTGTTACTAAGCCATTATACTAGCAAACACTGAGTGAACTTAGTGGCATCCTAAAAGTGGTTGTTGGACTTCTGTATTGTCCAACTAGTGCAAAGATATTTGCAGCACGTCTGCATTGAACATCCAAGCTCATTGTTACAAAGCTATTATACTAGCAATTTATGCTGCTAGTTTAAGGGCCGTAGTTGCATTGTCAAGGATAATTATTGTTATTTATTCTGCTGTTAATAAAGCTAGACCACCGCTGCAATCTACACCACCTCTCAATTTTTAATACCACAATTTAAGTGCACAATCTTGTCGCAATCAAAATGAGTGGCAAAATGACAGATGCTAGTGGAAAGGGGAATGTTACGGTTGCTGTGGCTCTGGAGACTATGTCCGGATTTCTTGCTACTGCACATGTGCAAGCGCTGGAGACTAAAGGCTACTTTACACACTGCGACATCGGTCCCGATATCGCTAGTGTGGGTATCCGCCCCCATCTGTTGCGCGAGACGGGCATATCGCTGCCCGTGCCGCACAACATCGCCCAGAGCCGTCACACATACTTACCTGTCCGGCGACGTCGCTGTGACCGGCGAACCGCCTCCTTTCTAAGGGGGCGGTCCATGCGGCGTCACAGCGACGTCACTGAAACGTCACTGAACCGCCGCCCAATCGCAGCGGAGGGGCGGAGATGAGCGGGACGTAACATCCCGCCCACCTCCTTCCTTCCGCATAGCGGCTGGGAGGCAGGTAGGGAGAGCTTCCTCGCTCCTGCGGCGTCACACGCAGCGATGTGTGCTGCCGCAGGAACGACGAACAACCTCGTTACTGCTGAAGTAACGATAATTGAGAATGGACCCCCGTGTCGCCGATTAGCGATTTTGCACTGTTTTGCAACGATGCAAAATCGCTTATCGGTGTCACACGCAACGGCATCGCTAATGCGGCCGGATGTGCGTCACAAAATCCGTGACCCCAACGACTCCGCATTAGCGATGTCGCAGCGTGTAAAGCCCGCTTAAGTCCTATCTTGGAGCCATTGCACATGTGTGAGTGACATCATCGCTGACACGAGGTTACATGTCTCTGACACCTTCTAAGCTGATTGGCCACTGGTCATGTGCTTGTGACACGTGGTCATATGTCTCTGACACCTTCTATGCCGATTGGTCGCTGGTCATGTGCTTGTGACGCTTTGCTCGGTGATAGGCCAGCGTGACGTCATTTCTGTCATTCTGGCAGCGGATTGGCTCTGGTGTCCTCCATCTTGGATGAGGCACAGAGTCTATATAAGACCCTGACGCACGCCGCCCGGCGCTCAGTCCTCTTGGTTCATGCATGAGGGTAGACGCCCTGTGCACGTCCCTCTAGGCATCTCTCTGTCTATGTTAGGTGAGCGCTACCAGCAGGGTAGCGTTCTTATACCTTACAGCTTCGGCTGAAGTCCGTATCCTTACCTATTAGTGGAGCGGACATAGGCAGGTGCCTGAGGCACATGGTCCGGCTGGGCCTTGTGATTCTGCTCGTAGGTGGATGTTGCCGCTAGGGTAACGTTCCTTATACTGCGTCTGGCAGTTGTTTGTATCCTCGCACACTAGGGGAGCGAACAGAGGTAGGAGCTTTGTGCGGCTTATGCTGCTGTCCGTCTCTTTTGCACCACTAGAAGAGCGGACCTCGGCAGGTGCCATATCTAGTGGTTCGTGTCCTCGCACACTAGTGGAGCGAACGCAGGTAGGAGCTTTGTGCGGCTTACGCTGCTGTCCGTCTCCTGGCACCACTTGAGGAACGGACCTAGGTAAGTGCCATTTCACACTCACTGCTTTTGTCTCTGTGATCTTTAACAGAGACCATTCCACACGCCCTCCAAGTAAGGGAGGAATTGCTTTATTTTTTAATTATATTCCTCTGAGTTTAACAGAGGTATTGCACTCTGCACTTGTGCTATTTTTTTTTACAGTGGTACACTTATATACCCCTTATCCTCTGCCATAGTCTGCAGCAGAGTCTTTGCATGGTGGACCCTGACTGTCTGACATTCCTTTAGGTTTATTATCAGACAGCCCCCGTAACATTAGGACTGAGCCAAGGGTCTGGCAGTTATGGCAGAATATCAGCAGTTACACCGTTACATACAAGTACTTGAGTCGCGGCTCAAGAGTATAGAGGATAAACCTCAGACCATGGTGACATCTGCACATGATCCTCGACTTGCTCTGCCAAACAGATATTCTGGCGATGCCAGATTATGTCGAGGTTTCATTAGTCAGTGTCAGATACACCTAGAGGTCAACTCTTCTCGCTTCTCTACGGAGAGGTCCAGAGTAGGCTTTATCATATCCTTACTTCAGGACAACGCCTTAGAATGGACGTCTCCCTTATGGAAGCGCTCTGATGTGGTTACTCTGAGACATCAAGACTTTCTTGATGCTCTTAATGCGGTATTCATGGGTCCGCAGGTTACCCATGATGCGGCTTTGAGACTCTTAGATCTATCTCAGGGTTCGTTATCCACTAGTTCTTATGCCATAGCATTTAGAACTCTGGTGGCAGAACTAGATTGGCCAGATAAGGTGTTGATTCCTATCTTCTGGAGAGGGTTGGCAGGCTATGTCAAGGATGCCCTTGCCCCTCGTGAGGTCCCTGCTTCTCTGGAGGACTTGATCACAGTAGCAACGAGGATCGACGTACGCCATAGGGAACGTAGACTCGAGGTCTCTTCCTCACGCCCTAAACATCGGGCTATTCCAGTTGTTGAGGGTCCACTACCATCTTTCTCAGCATCTGAAACATCTCCCACTCCTATGGAGTTAGGTCATACGTCCTTCAGACTACGCAAGTCTGGTCCTCCTATATGTTACGTATGTCGTCAGGCTGGGCACAATTAGAGGGGGGTTACTAGAGACGTCTTCTGCACCCTCTAAGTGTAGTATCCCAGGTCAGCTCTCATTCTCTGAGAATACATGGCCTATTATGGCTTTTGTGGATTCCGGAGCTGACGGGACTTTTGTGTCCTCAGGATTTGTAAAGAGACACAATATTCCCTCTATCATGTTAGAGGTGCCTATTCCTGTCCGTGTTTTTAATGGGACTATGTTGTCTGACTCCATTACATTGAGGACAGTTCCCTTGCGCCTTTTCCTGCCTCAGGGTCACATAGAGGAGATTTCTTTTCTTGTTTTGCCTGAGGGTATAGACAACGTCCTTCTGGGTCTCCCATGGCTTCGGACTCATGCTCCTCACATTGACTGGGAGTCCGACAGCATTATTAGTTGGGGTTTGAAATGTCAGTCCCGATGTCTTCCCTTACCACCTAAGGTCGTTGTGGTTGCATCAACTGATCTCTCTCCCATACCTACACCCTATTTGGATTTCGCTGACGTGTTCTCCAAACAGGGTGCTGAGGTTCTTCCACCCCATAGGCCGTATGACTCTGCCATAGACCTTATCCCAGGTTCGGTTCCACCTAAGGGCAGGGTTTAACCCCTGTCGATACCTGAGTCGGAGGCCATGTCGACCTATATAAGAGAGAGTTTAGAGAAGGGGTTCATTCGTAAGTCTGTCTCTCCCGCGGGAGCTGGGTTTTTCTTTGTTCGGAAGAAAGAGGGTGATTTGCGTCCCTGCATAGATTACAGGGGTCTCAACGCAATCACAATAAAGAACAAATACCCGTTACCATTAATTTCGGAGCTCTTTGACAGACTGAGGGGAGCTCAGGTTTTTATGAAGTTGGATCTGCGGGGTGCGTATAACTTGGTACGAATTCGAGAGGGTGACGAATGGAAGACCGCTTTTAACACCCGAGACGGTCACTATGAATACCTCGTCATGCCTTTTGGTTTATGTAATGCACCCGCAGTATTTCAGGACTTCGTAAACGATGTGTTCAGGGATTTACTGTTATCCTCTGTAGTGGTGTATCTGGATGACATCCTGATTTTTTCTCCTGATCTGGAGACTCATCGTCAGGATGTCGTTCATGTCCTTTCCCGTTTAAGGGAGCACTCTTTGTTTGCTAAACTCGAAAAATGTGTATTCGAGCAGTCATCCTTGCCTTTTTTGGGCTACATTATCTCACAAGAGGGTCTGGCTATGGATCCTGCGAAGCTCTCTGCTGTCCTGGAATGGTCCGAACCTCATTCCTTGAAGGCTGTGCAACGCTTCTTAGGATTCATAAATTATTACAGGCAGTTCATACCCCATTTCTCTACTTTGGTGGCCTTGACTAAGAAAGGTGCTAATCCAAAAGTCTGGTCTACTGAGACATCCCAGGCTTTTGAGGCAGTAAAAAGACACTTTTCAACTGCTCCCGTTCTTCAAAGACCCGATGAGAATAAGCCCTTCCTCTTGGAGGTTGATGCCTCTTCAGTAAGTGCTGGTGCGGTCTTGTATCAAAAGAACGGTGCAGGTAGAAAAAGGCCGTGTTTCTTCTTTGCTAAAACCTTTTCACCGGCAGAGAGAAACTATACCATTGGGGATAGGGAACTGCTCGCCCTGAGATTAGCCTTGGAGGAGTGGCGTCACTTGCTGGAAGGAGCGAAACATCCTTTCCAGTTCTATACAGACCATAAGAATCTGACGTACTTACAAACCGCTCAGCGTCTGAATCCTCGCCAAACCCGCTGGTCCTTGTTTTTCTCCCGCTTTCACTTCTCCATCAACTATCTGTCTGGGAGTAAGAATAACAAGGCAGACGCTCTGTCTCGCTCTATGGTTTCTACCCAGGAAGAGATTGACGAACCTCGTCTTATCCTTCCCTCCAGGGTTTTTCATACGCGCTCCCCTGTGACGTTAGACCAAATCCCACCGGGCAAGACCTTTGTGCCGCCTGATCGACAGAATGATACACTGTCGTGGGCCCACACCTCAAAGGTGGGTGGGCATTTTGGTATTAGGCGGACACGAGAGTTACTGGAGAGGTGGTATTGGTGGCCACACTTAGCCAGCCACGTCAAGAAACATGTCGGTTCCTGCTACTCGTGTGCTCGCAACCATCCATTACGGCAGAGACGGGCTGGGCTCTTGCATCCTTTACCAGTGCCAGATAGACCATGGGAGGTGGTAGGCATGGACTTTGTGGGTGATCTTCCGTGTTCACAGGGACAAAGATTTGTGTGGGTCATTACGGACCATTTCTCCCGGATGGTTCATCTCGTACCGTTATCGAGAATCCCGTCTTCCAGGGTACTAGCCAAACTATTCCTCAAGCATGTCTTTAGGCTTCACGGGATGCCAGATCATATCATTTGTGATAGAGGCCCGCAATTTGCTTCCTGTTTCTGGCGAGATCTTTGTAGCCTTCTGCAAATTGAGTTGAATCTCTCTTCGGCATACCATCCGGAGACCAATGGTTTGGTTGAGCTTACCAATCAATCCATGATTATATACCTTTGACACTTTGTTGCTAAGAACCACGATAACTGGTCCTGTCTTTTACCCTGGGCAGAATTTGCCCCTAACAATTCGCTGGCTGAGGCCACTGGGCAGACACCATTCGTACTCAATAATCGGCAACACCCTAGGGTACCGGTACCGTTTCCCGCTGCTGCACCTTCTCCTCTTGTGGCCGATTGGGCAACTAATGCCAGAGAGGTTTGGGATCGGACTCAAGAGTCGATCCAAGCAGCTAAGGACCGTATGAAGACGGTGTCCGATCGGTTTCGTCGCCCGGCTCCTGGCTTTTCTCCAGGGGATTTTGTGTGGCTCTCTGCAAAACAAGTGAAACTTAGAGTGAGCTCTGTCAAATTTGCTCCTCGCTTCCTGGGTCCTTATGAGGTTCTTCGACAGGTAAATCCTGTAGTCTACCAATTGAAGTTACCCGTCCATCTTAGGATCCATGACAAATTCCATGTTTCACTGCTAAAGCCGGCTATTTTACCTCACGCTCGTGAAGTGCACTCTCCTGCCTCTGATTCCTCTAGCTCTAGCTATGAGGTACGAGCCATAGTTGGTTCTAAGATGGTTAGAGGGCGCAGGTTCTTCTTGATAGATTGGGAGGGCTATGGCCCGGAACATCGCTCTTGGGAGCCTGAGGAGGCTGTCCATGCTCCCGACTTAGTAGCCAATTACCTGCGTCGCCGGGAGGGGGGCCCTTGAGGGGGAGGTACTGTTACGGTTGCTGTGGCTCTGGAGACTATGTCCAGATTTCTTGCTACTGCACATGTGCAAGCGCTGGAGACTAAGTCCTATCTTGGAGCCATTGCACATGTGCGGGTGACATCATCGCTGACACAAGGTCACATGTCTCTGACACCTTCTAAGCTGATTGGCCACTGGTCATGTGCTTGTGACACATGGTCACATGTCTCTGACACCTTCTATGCCGATTGGTCGCTGGCCATGTGCTTGTGACGCTTTGCTCGGTGATAGGCCAGCGTGACGTCATTGCTGTCATTCTGGCAGCGGATTGGCTCTGGTGTCCTCCATCTTGGATGAGGCACAGAGTCTATATAAGACCCTGACGCACGCCGCCCGATGCTCAGTCCTCTTGGTTCATGCATGAGGGCAGACACCCTGTGCACGTCCCTCTAGGCATCTCTCTGTCTATGTTAGGTGAGCGCTACCAGCAGGGTAGCGTTCTTATACCTTACAGCTTCGGCTGCAGTGCGTATCCTTACCTCTTAGTGGAGCGGACATAGGCAGGTCCCTGAGGCACATGGTCCGGCTGGGCCTTGTGATTCTACTCGTAGGTGGACGTTGCCGCTAGGGTAACGTTCCTTACACTGCGTCTGGCAGTTGTTCGTATCCTCGCACACTAGGGGAGCGAACAGAGGTAGAAGCTTTGTGCGGCTTATGCTGCTGTCCGTCTCTTTTGCACCACTAGAAGAGCGGACCTAGGCAGGTGCCATATCTAGTGGTTCGTGTCCTCGCACACTAGTGGAGCGAACGCAGGTAGGAGCTTTGTGCGGCTTACGCTGATTTCCGTCTCTTTTGCACCACTAGAAGAGCGTACTTAGACAGGTGCCATATCTAGTTGTTCGTGTCCTCGCACGCTAGTGGAGCGAACACAGGTAGGAGCTTTGTGCGGCTTACGCTGCTGTCCGTCTCCTGGCACCACTAGAGGAACGGACCTAGGTAGGTGCCATTTCACACTCACTACTTTTGTCTCTGTGATCTTTAACAGAGACCATTCCACACGCCCTCTAAGTAAGGGAGGAATTGCTTTATTTTCTAATTATATTCCTCTGTGAGTTTAACAGAGGTATTGCACTCTGCACTTGTGCTATTATTTTTTACAGTGGTACACTTATATACCCCTTATCCTCTGCCATAGTCTGCAGCAGAGTCTTTGCACGGTGGACCCTGACTGTCTGACATTCCTTTAAGGTTTATTATCAGACAGCCCCCGTAACAGGGAAGAGGCATGCTGGAAAAGGAACAAAAGGGTTTGTCCGTGGGGAAGGTGGCAAAGCTCCATTAACATCTGCTGAAGATAGACCATCTTCCAGCAAAAGTAAGATGTCTACTACTTACTGTGGACAATCCGATGTGCTCCCTTTTTTACGGACACGAACAACTGGAACAAAGGTAGATGACGGCCAAAAAAAGAAAATGCTTGAATGGATCTCAAGTGGTCCAACAAGTGCCCTCTCCGCCACCTCAACTACCGCATCCAAAAAACACCAGTCCTCTGAGTTGTCAGCACAATCACACTTGCTTTCTTCCAGCTCTGAAGTCTCCATCCGCCCTGTACAGTTGGTTGAACTGAGATGGCTGAGTCTGCAGAGCTGTTCAGTCACACTATAGCCTGGGAATCAGAGATCTGCTCCCAAGCTACAGTGAGTACAGACCAGGAAATGGTCTTCAGTGATGCCCAGAGCCTTTGTGACTCTGATTCAGGCCGTGAGGACCAAGTTTCTGAGGATAATGTTGACCCTTTTTCACAAACTGTAACACCTGTTGTTATAGACAATGAGGAACATACTGATGACGATGAGACGCAGATACCAGATTGGGATGACAACTTAAATATTCGGTCAGAGCGAGAAGAGGCTCAGTCTGAGGGTGAGGGGAGTGCAAACACAACAATTGATGAGGAAGTTCTAGATCCCACCTACTGTCAACCCACAGTCAGGCACTCGAAGAGGTCAACAGAGGCGGTGGAGGAGGATGCAACCGACGACGAAGTTACCTTGCGCCTTCCTGGACAGAGTCGGAGCACTGGTAGCACGTCTACAACTGCATCCTCAGCCACCACTCTGCCTCTGAGCACTAGTCGGGGGGGCTCAGCAGGTCGCATGCCCTCTAAGCCTTGCCTAGCCTGGTACTTTTTTGACATAGCAAAAGATCGCCCAAATTATGTGATGTGTAAAATTTGTCGTGATTCTGTTAGTAGAGGGCAAAACCTCAGCAGTTTGACAACTTCTTCCATGAATCGTCACATGAATAAATATCATATGTCCCAGTGGGAAGCTCACCGTGCTGCAATGTGGCCTAGCGGAGCGAACCATCCACCGCCTGCCCCTCCAACACATCCGCGCGCTCTTCATCTTCTAGGACTGTGGGAACAGCTGTCACACCTGGTTTTCCACGCACAACTTCCACCACTGTAACCGCAACAGGCAGTTTTCTTGGTAGGTCGTCAGTTGGTTTTGAAGGGGAAACAAGTGCGTGTGTACAGCTCTCTCAGAGATCGATAGCACCAACGTTGGATGAAGGCAACATCATGTCTCCGCCTGCACTTTCCTCACAAACCTGCATTTTTCCAGGGACACTCTATTCAACACCGTCTACACACACAGCAGCCAGATCTCTGTCCCTCAGATGTGGACAAATAATAGGCCATTTCCTGCGACCCATGACAAAGCTAAGAGGTTGACTTTATCCCTCTGTAAGCTCTTGGCTACTGAAATGCTGCCTTTCCGCCTGGTGGACACACAGGATTTTAGAGACCTTATGTCGGTCGCTGTGCCCCAGTACTAGATGCCCAGTCGCCATTACTTCTCTAAGAAAGGTGTGCCCGCGCTACACCAGCATGTCGCACACAACATCACCGCTTGCTTGAGAAACTCTGTGTGTGAACGGGTGCATTTCACCACCGATACTTGGACCAGTAAGCATGGACAGGGACATTACATGTCGCTGACTGGGCACTGGGTAACTATGGTGATAGATGATGAAGGGTCTGCTGCACAAGTCTTGCCGTCCCCACGACTTGTGTGTCAATCCTCTGTCTGTCCAAGTTCCGCCACTGCTTCTGCCTCCTCCACCTCATCTGGGTCCTCCACCTCCGCCCCAAGCCTGCCTGGTCAGGCCACCAGCATTCTCACTGAGCAGAAGGAATCACGCACCCCTCATTACTATGCTGGCAGCAGAGCGCAACGGCATCAGGCGGTCTTTAGCTTGACATGTCTTGGGAATAGGAGTCACACAGCTGAGGAGTTGTGGTCAGCTCTGCGGTCGGAGTTTAATAAATGGTTGTCTCCACTCAACCTGCAGCCTGGTAAAGCCGTGTGCGACAATGCTGCAAACCTGGGTGCGGCCCTTCGCCTGGGCAAGGTGACACACGTGCCTTGTATGGCTCACGTGTTGAACTTTGTTGTCCAGCAATTCTTGACACACTATCCCGGCCTAGATGGCCTTCTGACCAGGACACGAAAGCTGTCTGCTCACTTCCGCCGTTCAACCGCCGCAGCTGAGCGACTTGCATCGCTCCAGAAGTCTTTTGGCCTGCCGGTTCATCGCCTGAAATGCTATGTGGCGACACGCTGTAATTCGCCTCTCCACATGTTACAGCGACTGTGGCAGCACCGCCGATCCCTGGTGCAATACGTCATGACGTATAGCCTGGGCCAACGAGATGCAGAGGTGGGGCAGATCACCCTGATGGAGTGGTCTCAGATCAAGGACCTATGCACCCTTCTGAACAGTTTCGACATGGCGACGAATATGTTTAGCGCTGACAATGCCATTATCAGCATGACAATTCCAGTCATTTACATGCTGGAGCACACGCTAAACACTATTCGGAGTCAGGGGGTGGGACAACAGGAAGGGGAGGAACTACAGGAGGATTCATATGCGCAAGACACAACAACATCACCAAGGTCCAGACGTTCATCATCACCAACGCGGCAGGCATGGGGCCATGGGGGACAGGGATCAACAAGGGCACATGGTAGCAGGCGAAATGTTAAGGAAGGTGCAGGAGAAAATGAAATGGAGGACGAACTGTCCATGGACATGGAAGACTCAGCGGATGAGGGAGACCTTGGTCAAATTTCTGTTGAAAGAGGTTGGGGGGAGATGTCAGAGGAAGAAAGAACGGTTAGCACCGCTATGCCACAAACACAGCGTGGACTTGGTCCGCATGGCTGCGCAAGACACATGAGCGCCTTCTTGCTGCACTACCTCCAACATGAGCCTCGTATTGTCAAAATTAGAAGTGATGATGACTACTGGCTTGCCACACTATTAGATCCCTGGTACAAGTCCAAATTTTGTGACATAATTCCAGCCATAGAAAGGGACGCACGTATGCAGGAGTTTCAGCAGAAGCTGTTACTCGATCTTAGCTCGGCTTTTCCACCAAACAACCGTGCAGGTGCAGGGAGTGAATCTCCCAGGTGTAACTTGACAAACATGGGACAGTCTCGTCATCTCCAACAGTCTACCCGTACCAGTAGCACCGTATCTGGTGCTGGTAACAGCAATTTTATTGAATCTTTTCATAATTTTTTTAGACTCTCCTTTGCAAGTCCACCAGAGACAACAAGTCTGACACATAGTCAACGGCTGGAGAGGATGATACAGGAGTATCTCCAAATGAACATCGATGCCATGACTTTGCAAATGGAGCCTTGCTCATTTTGGGCTTCAAATCTTGAAAAATGGCCAAAGCTCTCCACTTACACCTTGGAGATTTTGTCGTGTCCAGCTGCCAGTGTTGTCTCTGAACATGTCTTCAGTGCTGCTGGGTGTGTGCTGACAGATAAGCGCACGCGTCTGTCCAGTGACAATGTGGACAGACTAACGTTTATCAAAATGAACAAGTCATGGATCCACAAGGAATTTACTACCCCTGTGTCATCCTGGGGAGAGTAAATGCTTGTGGATTTGGAATGTGCTTGATGCAAATCAAAACATCCTGTTTGCAACTAGGTGCTGGTGCACAAGTGCTGCCACTGAATGGGTGAGTGTGTATGGGGCACAATTTTTGGAAAAAAAGGGAGACTCCGCTTGGAGTAACCCTTGCTTGCTGTGTTTTTTAAAAATGATCCAAGATGAACAGAGCTGGGATCAGGAAAGACTTTGCTACCTACCCCGGTGTCATCCTGGGGACGGTTAAGTATGGCGTATTTTTTAATGTGCTTGATGCAAATCTAGCTGTGAAGTGTACAACTAGGGCACAAGTGCTGCCACTGAATGGGTGGGTGTGTGTGGGGCACAATTCTTGGAAAAAAAAAGGGAGACTCCGCTTGGAGTAACCCTTGCTTGCTGTGTTTTTTAAAAATGATCCAAGATGAACAGAGCTGGGATCAGGAAAGACTTTGCTACCTACCCCGGAGTCATTCTGGGGACGGTTAAGTATGGCGTATTTTTGAATGTGCTTGATGCAAATCTAGCTGTGAAGTGTACAACTAGGGCACAAGTGCTGCCACTGAATGGGTGGGTGTGTGTGGGGCACAATTTTTGGAAAAAAAGAGAGTCTCCGCTTGGAGTAACCCTTGCTTGCTGTGTTTTTTAAAAATGATCCAAGATGAACAGAGCTGGGATCAGGAAAGACTTTGCTACCTACCCCGGTGTCATCCTGGGGACGGTTAAGTATGGCGTATTTTTGAATGTGCTTGATGCAAATCTAGCTGTGAAGTGTACAACTAGGGCACAAGTGCTGCCACTGAATGGGTGGGTGTGTGTGGGGCACAATTTTTGGAAAAAAAGGGAGACTCCGCTTGAAGTAACCCTTGCTTGCTGTGTTTTTTAAAAATGATCCAAGATGAACAGAGCTGGGATCAGGAAAGACTTTGCTACCTACCCCGGAGTCATCCTGGGGATGGTTAAGTATGGCGTATTTTTGAATGTGCTTGATGCAAATCTAGCTGTGAAGTGTACAACTAGGGCACAAGTGCTGCCACTGAATGGGTGGGTGTGTGTGGGGCACAATTCTTGGAAAAAAAGGGAGACTCCGCTTGGAGTAACCCTTGCTTGCTGTGTTTTTTAAAAATGATCCAAGATGAACAGAGCTGGGATCAGGAAAGACTTTGCTACCTACCCCGGAGTCATCCTGGGGATGGTTAAGTATGGCGTATTTTTGAATGTGCTTGATGAAAATCTAGCTGTGAAGTGTACAACTAGGGCAGAAGTGCTGCCACTGAATGGGTGGGTGTGTGTGGGGCACAATTTTTGGAATAAAAGGGAGACTCTGCTTGGAGTAACCCTTGCTTGCTGTGTTTTTTAAAAATGATCCAAGATGAACAGAGCTGGGATCAGGAAAGACTTTGCTACCTACCCCGGTGTCATCCTGGGGACGGTTAAGTATGGCGTATTTTTGAATGTGCTTGATGCAAATCTAGCTGTGAAGTGTACAACTAGGGCACAAGTGCTGCCACTGGATGGGTGGGTGTGTGTGGGGCACAATTCTTGGAAAAAAAGGGGGACTCCGCTTGGAGTAACCCTTGCTTGCTGTGTTTTTTAAAAATGATCCAAGATGAACAGAGCTGGGATCAGGAAAGACTTTGCTACCTACCCCAAAGTCATCCTGGGCACGGTTAAGTATGGCGTATTTTTGAATGTGCTTGATGCAAATCTAGCTGTGAAGTGTACAACTAGTACAACTAGGGCACAAGTGCTGCCACTGAATGGGTTGGTGGGTGTGGGGCACAATTTTTGGAAAAAAAGTGAGACTCCGCTTGGAGTAACCCTTGCTTGCTGTGTTTTTTAAAAATGATCCAAGATGAACAGAGCTGGGATCAGGAAAGACTTTGCTACCTACTCCGGAGTCATCCTGGGGACGGTTAAGTATGGCGTATTTTTGAATGTGCTTGATGCAAATCTAGCTGTGAAGTGTACAACTAGGGCACAAGTGCTGCCATTGAATGAGTGGGTGTGTGTGAGCCCTAATTTTTGGAATAAAGGGATACTCCGCTTGGAGTCACCTTGCGGTGTTTTACATGATTTTAGAAGGGCGTGCCATGCCTATTTCTGTGTCTCCTCCTCTTTTTCCTTGTCCAGCTCTTTTGTTTTCACATGAGTATATGTCCTTGTCACTTTCCCATGTGTTTGTGTTGTGTTGTGAGTTGTTTGTCACCTTTTGGACACCTTTGAGGGTGTTTTCTAGGTGTTTTTATGTGTTTGTGATTGCCTGCCATTGTTTCATATGCGGTTCGAGTTCGGTTCGTCGAACGTTCGACGAACCGAACTCGAACGAGACCTCCGTTCTGTGAACCGAACTCGAGCTGAACCGGGACCGGTTCGCTTATCTCTACTCACTAGCCAACAATCCAAAAAAGCTCTTTGACACCTTTCACTCCCTCCTCAGTCCCAAAGCACAGACCCCTATCACAGACCTTCATGCTGATGACCTGGCCTCGTATTTCACAGAGAAAATAGAAAACATCCGCCAAGAGATCAGCTCCCAGCCACCAAGCTTTGTGAATCCCATCCCTCCCCATATCCCATCCAGCTCACTTTCCACATTTGACCCAGTCACAGAGGAGGAAGTCTCCAGGCTCCTCTCTTCTTTTTGTCCTACCACTTGCCCGACTGATCCCTTTCCCTCACACCTACTCCAGACACTCTCTCCGGTTGTCACCACTAACCTAACTAAAATCTTCAATCTCTCTCTCTCTTCTGGTATCTTCCCTTCCTCCCTCAAACACTCTATCATTACTCCATTATTAAAAAAACCTTCCCTTGATCCGTCTTGCACAAGCAACTACAGACCAGTCTCCAATCTCTCCTTCATCTCTAAACTCTTGGAGCGCTTGGTCTACTCTCGTCTCACCCACTACCTTTCCACTCCCTCTCTTCTAGATCCTTTACAGTCTGGCTTCCGCCCTTTACACTCAACAGAAACTGCCCTTGTCAAAGTGACCAATGACCTATCGACAGCAAAACGTAACGGTGACCACTCTCTGTTAATTCTTCTTGACCTTTCTGCCGCCTTCGACACTGTTGACCACCATCTCCTTCTCTTTATGCTCCATTCTATCGGCCTAAAGGACACTGTGCTTTCCTGCTTCTCTTCCTATCTTTCTGGCCGCTCATTCAGCATATCATTTGCTGGCTCCACATCTTCTCCTCTTCCTCTCACTGTTGGGGTCCCTCAAGGTTCAGTCCTTGGCCCTCTTCTTTTCTCCCTCTACACTGCCCCAATTGGAATGACCATCTGCAGATTTGGCTTCCAGTACCATCTTTATGCTGATGACACACAGTTATACAACTCATCCCCTGAGCTCACCCCGCTGTACTACAGAACACCAGTGATTGCCTGACTGCAGTTTGCAACATCATGTCTGCTCTCTATCTGAAACTTAACCTTTCCAAAACTGAACTTCCGCTTTTCCTTCCATCTCCCAACCTTCCTAAACCTCACATCTCCCTCTCTGTGTGTGGCACAATGATAAGTCCTAGGCCGCAGGCCCGCTGTCTGGGTGTTATACTTGACACTGATCTCTCCTTCACCTCCCACATACAATCTCTTGCCCGCACCTGCCGCTTGCACCTCAAGAACATATCTAGAATCCGCCCCTTTCTCACAATGGAAACGACAAAAACCCTCACCGTGACCCTGATCCACTCTCGCCTTGACTACTGTAACTCTCTATTAATTGGTCTCCCCCTAACTAGACTCTCCCCTCTACAGTCCATCCTTAATGCAGCAGCCAGGGTCACCTATCTGGCTAACTGCTACTCGGATGCCTCTGCTCTTTGCCAGTCATTGCACTGGCTGCCCATATATCACAGGATCCAATTCAAACTGCTTGTTCTCACCCACAAAGCTCTCCACAGTGCTGCAGCACCCCCCTACATCTCCACCCTCCTCTCTGTCTATCATCCCACTTGTTCTCTATGCTCTGCAAATGACTTTCGACTAACATCCACACTAATTCGAACCTCCCACTCCCGAATCCAAGACTTCTTCCGAGCTGCACCAAACCTCTGGAACGCTCTACCCCAAAAAGTTAGGACAAATCACAACTTACTCAGCTTCAGACGCTCCCTAAAAACGCATCTTTTTAGGGCGGCCTATCACACTCTCTAGCCAAACTAATTTCACCTAATCCCTCTACAACTTCTCAGAACATAACCCCACGTCAAACTCCATGGCACCCAAATGCATCTCAAGGCTCTGGCCAACTGGTCCAGGAAGCCATTATCTATCCCCCATGAGATGGCTGGATTGTCATTGTAAATAAGCACTTGTACCTTGCCCCTCCCCCCCACCTCATTGTAGATTGTAAGCTCTCACGAGCAGGGTTGCCATTTTTCCCTTTAAATATTGTATCTTCTATAATTGTTACTTGTTTGTATATGTTTATGTATATGTATATGAGCCTCCTGAATTGTAAAGCGCTGCGGAATATGTTGGCGCTATAGAAATAAAGATTATTATTATTATTATTTGCTGCTCCTGGCACTGGGTGCCTTGACTGTGTGCAAGGCATCATGAAATCTAAAGATTAGCAAAGGATTCGGGGTTGCAATGATGCACCCAGTGTCAGAAAGCGGGGTTTTTCTCATAGATCATGGGTCTCCCAGCAGGACAATGATCCCAAACATACTTCAATAAGCACAAATACCGTTTTTTTCGCTTTATAAGACGCACTTTTGTTCCCCCAAATTTTGGGGGAAAGTAGGGAGTGCGTCTTATAATCCAAATATACGGGGGGGTGTATATATATATATATATATATATATATATATATATATATATATACACACTACGAGTCCAGGGGAGGTGGGGGCAGCTCTGGAGCAGTGCTGGGGGCAGGTGAATGCTGCGGCGGCAGCGTTAGATCTCCTGCTCCCGCTCATATAATATGCACTGCTGCTGTCCATAACCGTGGTGCTGAAACCGTACCGCGGTGACGGGCTGGGGCAGCGGCGCATATTCTATCTGCCTGTGCCCCCCTTTGATGGCACATGCCCCCCTGTGTTAGATATTGCACCCATTCTGCTGCTCATAGTAAAATAAAACACTCTTTACTCACCTCCTCCAGCGTGTCTCCCGGTCTCCTGCTGCCGCTGTGACCAGGCACGCAGAGATGATATCACTCTGCTGTGCCAATCACATGACCGGCGCCAAGAACCAGGGAGTGCAGGAGGCCAGAGCTCAACCGCACGGAGGGAGACACGAGGGAGGACAGTGCTGGAGAAGGTAAGGAAAGAGTTTATTTTACTAAAAGCAGCAGCATGAGGGCCACATCTAACACAAGGTGATGTGTGCCATCCACAGAGTGCCATGTGCAGTAATAAGGGGATGTGTGCCAGCCACAGTGGGCCGTGTGCCATCCACATGGGGCCGTGTGCCAGCCATAGAGGACATGTGCCAGACATAGGGGACGTGTGCCAGCAATAGGGGACATGTGGCATCACTGGGGGCTGTGTGCCAGCCACAGGGGGGCCGTATGCGAGCCATAGGGGCCATGTGGCATCACTGGGGGACATGTGCCAGCACAAGGTGTCTATATTCAAAATAAGGTGGCCATATCCAGATTAAGGGGGCTAACTTTAGGATGGGGGGGCTATGAGGGACATATAAGCTATATGATTTGTTAGACGGACACTGGCATTATAAGACGGACCCCATTTATTAAAAAATTCTCTATTCCTTCACCAAATTTGGGGGTGCGTCTTATAATCAGGTGCGTCTTATAAAGCAAAAAAATACGGTAAATGGATGCTAAAAAAAACACCAGAGAGTTCTAATGTAGTATTTACAGAAAGTACAAAAAATTCCTTAAAACCAATAATCTTTAATAGAAAAAAAATATAAAACTGGAACTCTGAGTGCCCACATGAAAAATACAAAATGGCTCTTGCATTGGTCCCAAGTATGGGAAAATAGTGACAGATCAACTGCTTCAGTAGTGGGGATAGATGAAATAAGGGAAGGAGATATATTTAGTGTTCCCCTATTAATCCAAGGTGAAGTAACATTATAAAATAAAAATCCACAATGAAACACTATCTCTCTATATCTGGTGTATACTTGAGATGACTAATTTATGCACTCAATAACTTAGCATTAAAGTCCATCAAGTGCAGGCCAAACTCTCCATTCTCCCTGGTACTCCCAAAATTTATGATATTGCTAATATTTTTCAAATCCTCACTGCTTCACTATTGTGCGGAGCCGCCGCCCGACCACCGTGCGGAGCCTCCGCCCGATTCACCGTGCAGAGCCGCCGCCCGACCACCGAGCGGAGCCGCCGCCCGACCACCGAGCGGAGCCGCCGCCCGACGACCAGCCCGCAAGGGTAGCTCTGTACTAGTCTGTCCAATTTAACTTGTGTATATATTCTGTATGTAACCCCTTCTCATGTACAGCACCATAGAATTAATGGTGCTCTATAAATAATAATAATAATAATAATAATAATAAAAAATCCTGAAACTGCATAGTAAACCAGAGATCTACAAGTGTGCTTTCCCTCTCAGAAATCTATTGAGGGGAAAAAACAAATTATACCAGGAGAAAAAGTAGTAAATCAGATAGTAGTCCCTAAACCTGCGTTAATGTAAACAGTATGGGGAATAACAGAAACCAACGCGTTTCTTCTCTAGCTCTATATATGAGGTTCATCAGGGGTATCAATCCAAATTTCTCCACAAAAATATTTCACTATACATACATCAAGTCTGGTAAAAATATATAGTATGCAATAAAGGTTTATTGAAAGATATTGGTATATCTTGATATATTCTTGATATATATATCTCTTGATATATTTTGCAGATCAGTTGTAACTGATAGGATAGGGAATCAAATCGCTCCATATATGTTTAAAAGCTTGTAATCAATCTCGTGATAAATACATGATGCATGATGCATGATGTATCCAAATTGGGGCCAGGATCCTGTACCAAGAGTCATAGTTTTTGAACTCTTCATCCTGTAAATAAATATAAACAATACTATTCAGTGTTCATAATGGATCTACCAAAAACCACCATAGGCACAGATCAAAAATGGTCTGTCAGTATTTTGCCATACATGTGACCAATGTAAGAGCCATTTTTGTATTTTTCATGTGGACACTCTCACAGATCTTTTTTTTATTTTTTTTTTTCTAATAAAGATTATTGGTTTTAAGGATTTTTTTGTACTTTCTATGAATACTACTTAACAAATTAACTCTGCAATCATACACTGTGAAACAGAGTTCTAAATGTAGCTGGAAATGAGTCTGGATCTGAAACCCCATAAAGATGTCTTAAAATTGCTGTTGGGAGAAGGCATCCTTCAATTATGAGAGACGTGGAGTAGTTTGCAAAAGAAGAGTGGTCCAAAATTCCACGTGAGAGGTGTAAGAAGCTTGTTGAAGGTTGTAGAAAGCGATTGATTATAGTTATTTTTTCTAAAGGGTATCTGACCAAATAATAAGTTGAGAGTGCCTACAATTTTGTCCTGCCCACTTTAGGAGTTTTGTGTGAAATGATGTGCAGTTTCCCTTTTTTTTCCTCAGTTTTTTTTATTGTTCCAGTATACACAAAGGAAATAAACATGTTTATAACAAAATACGTGTAATTGAAATAATTTTCTAGGAGAAACACTTCATTTTCTGGAACAAATGGTAAATGCTTTTGTTTTGTATTGAGTTTCTATTTGTTCTTGGTAGGAGAGGACAGTGAATGAAGTCTAGTCAAAAATAAGACTACCGATGAAACTTCCAGTATGAAAATAAAAAAAATTGTTTAAAAGAACAGAGAGTCCTCAGTGGTTGATACCTTTTAATGGCTAACTGAAAAGATGGTAATAATTGCAAGCTTTCGAGACTACTCAGGTCTCTTCATCAGGCATGGTATAACACAAAATCTGAAGAGCCAGTATGAAAATAGAATTTTGTGCTTAATTTAACAGAAAAAATTGTAGCAACCAGAATCAAATTTTACCAAAAACTTTCAGAAATATTTGTGGTGATGATCTAAATACACATGTGGCCCGTTTCATAATTTGCGATTTATTAAAGTAACTTTTCTTTATTTGTCCTGGGATTTTTGCTTATGTTTTTTGAGACAAATTCTTCAAAATGATGCACAAAGTTCATGAATTTAGGACAAAAATTAAAAAATGTCTGCAACCAGTTTTTGTGACTTTTAGCACCAAAATTCATTAATCATTTATAAAAAAATACACCAAATTGAAAACTCTTCCTGAAAACATGCCAGGGAAAGAACTAAGATGTGCCCCCAAAAAAGT
This sequence comes from Anomaloglossus baeobatrachus, assembly GCF_048569485.1. NCBI lineage: Eukaryota > Metazoa > Chordata > Amphibia > Anura > Aromobatidae > Anomaloglossus > Anomaloglossus baeobatrachus. Next base: position 202,235,341 of record NC_134357.1, on the reverse strand, counting down.
GACACTTGGTAAAAGTTGCATTTCATATATCTGTCTAAAACATCTGAATAAGCAAAGTTGTTGAGGTAAATCAAAAGAAAGACAACTTAAAAAGTTGCCTAAAATATATAGAGAATAAGGTGCAAATACAAAAGACACAAAAATGGAGCAAAGTACTCCAGAAAACTGAGAAAATGAAAATGATGAATCAGGCCTTGGATTCCTAAAGTAGGTGTCAGCTTCTCCCTCTCGGTATTTCTTAAAATGATTCATATTAAAGCATAGAGCATCTCCAAAATGTAGAATGCAATTCCATCTCAAGCTGTTGCAGCTGCTGCAGGAACCCACGATTGGGAGCAATCCAACGACGTTCAGAAACATGGCGAATGGCATCCGCGAGGGAGAACCCTTGGAAGATCATTAGGTAGGCGAGGATCAATGTAGCAGAGCGGCTTTTTCCCAGTACACAATGTACGAGAATTTTCCCTGTAGAGAAAAGTTAATATTTTTAATACATTTCTTTCCTTAGTTGAATTTCTTATGTAATCATACTTTTAAGTCCACTGAAAAATAAGAATTTATGAAGACAATTAGCCTCATCCAATATGGTAGTGTGAGCTTAATACCTGAGACGAAAACTGACCGTGGGATTAACTGTCCTAAGCCATCTATGTGGGCACGTAGGTGATAAGAAGCTGAATAAAATTATACCTTAATTTTTGCAATCCAATGTCTAATTCAATGTCTTATTGTGTAATTGAGCTATTAAGGTCTCTGAACGAGACATTGATCTCCCTGAGAATTTGCCTCCAGAGCTTATTTTATATGAAAGGAAGTGTTATCAGTCTGTGACATGTAGAGCAGCAGAGTGGGTTGTCAGTCACTACATGTCTCATACTGGTAAGGCCCTCTTTAATTTACAATAAGCTTTGGAGGCAAAGTCTGATATAACACCCTAGCCGCCTTTTCCCAGCACCACTGCACATGATTAGCACATCTGACCCATAATGAGAGATACTGTATGTAAACCATTTCTAGCAGCGCTGGGAAACTACACCTTCTCTGAAACACAGGAGCATTTCAGAGAAAAATCTAGCTGGTTGCAATCATTGCTACTACAGATCCTCTCTTCTCTTGGTGGCAGAGACCTCACCCTCTCTTGGATCTCTTCATACCTCTCCAACCGCACTTTTAGTGTCTCCCACTCCCACACAACCTCTTCATCCCGCTACCTCTGTGTTGGCATCCCTCAAGGCTCTGTCCTTGGACCTTTACTCTTTTCTATCTATACATTAGGCCTGGGCAACTCAAAGTCCCACGGCATCCAGTACCACCTTTATGCCGATGACACTCAGATCTACCTCTCTGGTCCAGATGTCACTTCTCTGCTGTCCACAATCCAGAGTCTATCAGCTATATCTTCCTTCTTTTCCTCTCGCTTCCTAAAGCTTAATGTGGCCAAAACTGAACTGATCATCTTTCCTCCATCTCACCTACACTCTCTACCTGATCTACCTATTACAATAAATAACATCACGCTCTCCCCAGCAAAGTTCGGTGCCTCGGAGTGACCTTTGACTCTGCCTTGTCCTTTATACCACACATCCAATCCCTGACCACCTCCTGCTGTCTTCAACTCAAAATATTTCCAGAATCCGCCCTTTCCTCAATTCCCAATCTACAAAAATGCTAGTGCATGTCCTCATAATATCCCGCCTCGACTACTGCAACATCCTCCTCTGTGGTCTCCCTGCTTACACGCTCGCCCCTCTTCAGTCCATCCTTAATTCTGCTGCCCGAATGATCCACTTCTCTCCTCAATACCACCCCGCTTCTCCTAAATGCAAACCCCTCCATTGGCTCCTAATCTTCCACCGTATCCAATTCAAACTACTAACACTGACCTACAAAGCCATCCATAATCTATCTCCTCCGTATATCTCTGAACTAATTTCTCACTACTCTCCAAAACGCAATCTCCGCTCCTCCTAAGATCTCCTTCTCTCCTCCTCTCTCATTTGCTCTTCACGCAACCGACTCAAAGACTTCTCCCGAGCATCCCCAGTCTCCTGGAACTCGCTGCCTCATCACGTCAGACTATCTACTACAATTGCAAACTTCAAACAGAACTTGAAAACTCATCTGTTCAGAAATGCCTATAACCTTCAATGACTTCACTGCTTCACCACCACCACCGTGCGGAGCTGCCGCCCCACCACCGTGTGGAGCTGCCGCCCAACCATCGTGCATAGCTGCCGCCCCACCATCGTGCATAGCTGCCGCCCAACCTACACCCCACCTACTGTCTCCTCCCCAATATCCTATAGAATGTAAGCCCGCAAGGGCAGGGCCCTCTTCCCTCTGTACTAGTCTGTCTATTGTAACTTGTATATGTATTCTGTATGTAACCCGCTTCTCATGTACAGCACCATGGAATCAATGGTGCTCTATAAATAAATAATAATAATAATAATAATAATAATGGCAACCATGCAATCAGGATCTGATTCTTGCTTCCCATGGTTAGGGCAGCTTCAATTAACTGACAGATTCCATCTAAGTCATTCTGCATCAAGCTATGCACTATGAAAAGAAGCTGTAAAAGCTAAACAGTTGAAATGTTTCATTAAACCCAATTGCAAAAATATATTCATATATTTAAATAGTAAATGTTGCTTCTATTCTAGAGGTCAGACTACTATCAAGCATTAGCCATACATTACTAACCATTGTGATCATTATTATTTAATATGGTACAAAGGCCATTTTAAATTTACAACTCCAATTCCAAAAAAGTTGGAACGCTGTGTAAAATTTATAGAAAACAAGAATGCAATGATTTGTAAATCTGAAATCGCCATATTTTATTTAAAGCAGAATATAGAGTGGATCAAAAGTTTAATTTTGGACATTTTTCCACTTTACTTCAAAATTGATGACAGCAACACATCTCAGAAGAGTTCAGCCTGGGCTATGTCTACCATTGTCTACACTGCATGTATACCAGCTTATGCTTTGGCTCATTTCTTTGGTTTTGTATTGATTCCTTGTAATTTGTGAAAACAGGGGTGTGCCCCCTCTTTTTGAGCCAGGAATTTCATTTATATAGCTTTCCATGGGCAGGTGTCCGAACTAATCAGACCCCGATCCTTTCTTAAATCCATCTACATTGAGGTTGTTTGACACTAGATGAGATTTTAAGACTAGAGTTAAGGACTATACCAATTGGGGTACATTTTGTTGCTGTGGGATGGCTTTTACACTGCTTTTTTAAAAATATAGTATTACTAAGTACTCAATGTTATTTATAATTACTATTTATACTTTTTAACTACTCACTCCAGGGTATGTGCTCATTTTGTTTCTATCTTAGGTTTTGCATGTCTACTATTGTGTAGCATCCCCTTCTCTTCTTATTGTGTCAGTCTGTAAATGGGAAGTGAGGAGACAATTGTTGGACTATGTGGTTTAGCATTGTCTTTCAGAAATATGATGAAATATTCAAGGCCTTCACTGAAATAGACAATGCCTGGATGGAGCATATGTTATTGTAAAACCTCAATATGATGCTAAGAATTAATGGTGCCTTTCATGTCTAAGCTGCCCATTCCATGAACACTAATACATCAGCTTGTGAGCTGTGCACTGATAACAAGCTTGATGGTCCTTCTCCTTTCAGTCTACAGTACACAGCATTTGTGTTTTCCATAAAGAATTTCATATTTTGATTAATCTGACCACAGAATAGTTTTCAAATTTGCCTCAATCTATTATAAATGAGCTTCGGCCCTGAGAATAATGAAGCTTTTCTAGACTGTTTATGATAAATGGCTTCTTTGCATAATAGAGCTTTAACTTGCATTTATGGATTGTACATAGAACTGTGTTCACAGAAAATGATTTCAGGAAATATCCCTGATCACATGAATTCATACGCACAACTGAATTGTGACTGCATCTAAAGGGAATCTGTCAGCATGCTTTTTCTACGTCATCTGAGAGTAACGAAGCTCTGAAATCAATGATGTATGACTTAGTTTACTGGGTGCAGTAATTCTGACACAATCAAAGTTTTTATATTTAGCATGTAGCATGGCCCACCCACACCAGGCTCTCTATGTACTTTTCTATAGACAGTGCAGTGCGAATCACAGAAAGGTCATGCTGGACTAGCTGACCTTTAGATGACTTAGCCCCGCAATAGTATTCGTCTGAAGCTAAAACAAACATTGCAGGTAAATAATTGCACATAGTGCGAAAAGAGATCCAACACTGAAACTTCTTTGTTAACTCCTACAATGTACTGCTGTAAGAAGGCAGCGCCAGGTCGCTCAGTCATTGCGCTCCTATTCTTAGGGATCCCTATGTGTGGGTATGATTCTGTATGGGGTGCTTTGCACTCCCTTGCCTTTCTGGAACTTCATTCCGCTTCCTGCACTCAGATGCTGAGACCACTGTGAAGAAATCATACCACACCAGGGTTTTTCTTAACCATACTCTCTTTACTGGTTTTTAACACATTTATGGCAGACATGGCAATCAACTTCCTTTCACCCTAGCTGGGGGAATACTTTCTCTCTTCACCTAAACTACCCAATATGGGTACAGCAGCCACCACCTGGTATTCTCTCACAATTTCCCTCACTGTTCTGACACAGTTTTTGGTACTTCCGGTCCATCTCCTTGTCCCTCTTCTCAATCCCTGTCTGTTCCACCCCCGGATGGCTTAACTGAGCCCTCTGGGGTGATCTGTAGATTCTGGACCTCCAGAGGTTGCCTCAGGTTCTGAGACTGGCCCTCCCGTCTTGGCCCTTGTCCTCTCCTGTTCCTGTTAGAAACCATTCTTCTCGACCCTAAAATGACCGATTTAAATATTCTTTCCCCTCTTCTCACTATCGTTAACCATATCTTATCTAAAACCATAGCTACAAGCTTACTACATTGTGTCCTGTATTTGCATTACCTAAAAGAGCAACATTTCTAACTTTATACTAAAGCCTAATACATATATTTTACAACTTTATATCAATAGCACATATACGTGAAATACAGGACAACCAGAGAAGACAGAGGGGAGGGGGTCGAGCATCTTCTATACGACCTCCAGATTACATAGAAAAAACCTGTTGACAGATTTCTTTTTATGCCACTGCATTGAGGGACCATAGATCACGAGCATCCATCATTGATCGTCAGCCTTGTCCCTTTGAATCTTTTGACTATATTATGTACTGTAGTTGATGGATATTCAAAGACTACAATTTAACAGTGAGGAACATTTTTCTGAAATTGTTCCACAGTTTTTAGATGCAGCTGTTCACAGATTGGTGAACCGCTGACCGTCTTTGCTTCTGAGAGTCTGTCTCTGAACCATGATCTTTTTATAGTCATGTGACTTAGTTAAGAATTGACTCTCCAGCTGTTTTTCATTACTACCACTTACTGTACTTCTCCAACCTTTTGATAAGCATGTGACTACTTTCTCGACATTTTTCAGCCATCAATTTCTAAATGAGTTAATTATGTCAAATCAATGAAAAACTGTGTAACATTTCACTTCTGATCTGTTCTGTTGTGAATAAAAAATGGCAATAAGAGATTTTCAAATCATGACATTTTTGTTTTTTGTGCAGTTTATACAGTATTCCGAATTTTTCGAACTGGGTTTGTAATTACAAGTAATTTTGATCGTAGTGATGATATTGGTTGCTGGTGCCATTATCTCATAATGTAAACCTAACAAGCCCAGAAAGAAAATGGGGTCAATTATTTTTTACTAAATGAAGTGTTGAATGTGGTACAATATCCTTGCATTAGTGATATTATGAATGCTAAGATAATAAATGAATTGTATAATCAGTGTGTTACGGGGGGCTGTCTGATAATAAAACCTAAAGGAGTAACAGACAGTCAGGGTCCACTGTGCAAAGACTCTGCTGCAGACTATGGCAGAGTGCAATACCTCTGTTAAACTTACAGAGGAATATAATTAGTAAGTAAGGCAATTCCTCCCTCACTTGGAGGGTGTGTGGAATGGTCTCTGTTAATAATCACAGAGACAAAGGCAGTGAGTGTGAAAGGTACCTACCTAGGTCCGTTCCTCTAGTGGTGCCAGGAAACGGACAGCAGCGTAAGCCGCACAAAGCTCCTACCTGCGTTCGCTCCACCAGTGTGTGAGGACACGAACCACTAGATATGGCACCTGCCTAGGTCCGATCTTCTAGTGGTGCAAAAGAGATGAACAGCAGCGTAAGCTGCACAAAGCTCCTACCTGCGTTCGCTCCACTAGTGTGCGAGGACACGAACCACTAGATATGGCAAATGCCTAGGTCCGCTCTTCAAGTGGTGCAAAAGAGACGGACAGCAGCATAAGCCACACAAAGCTCCTACCTCTGTTCGCTCCCCTAGTGTGCGAGGATACGAACAACTGCCAGACGCAGTATAAGGAACGTTACCATAGCGGCAACGTCCACCTACGAGTAGAATCACAAGGCCCAGCCAGACCATGTGCCTCAGGCACATGCCTATGTCCGCTCCCCTAAGAGGTAAGGATACGGACTGCAGCCGAAGCTGTAAGGTATAAGAACGCTACCCTGCCGGTAGGGCTCACCTAGCATAGACAGAGAGATGCCTAGAGGAACGTGCACAGAGCGTCTATTCTCATGCATGAACCAAGAGGACTGAGCGCCATGCGGCGTGCATCAGGGTCTTATATAGACTCTGTGCCTCATCCAAGATGGAGGACACCAGAGCCAATCCGCTGCCAGAACGACAGGAATGACGTCACGCTGGCCTATCACCGAGCAAAGCGTCACAAGCACATGACCAGCGACCCATCGGCATAGAAGGTGTCAGAGACATGTGACCACGTGTCACAAGCACATGACCAGCAGCCAATCGGCATAGAAGGTGTCAGAGACATGTGACCTTGTGTCAGCGATGATGTCACCCGCACATGTGCAATGGCTCCAAGATAGGACTTAGTCTCCAGCACTTGCACATGTGCAGTAGCAAGAAATCTGGACATAGACTCCAGTGCCACAGCAACCGTAACAGTACCTCCCCCTCAAGGGCCCCCCTCCTGGCGATGCAGGTAATCAGCAACTAAGTCGGGAGCATGGACAGCCTCCTCAGGCTCCCAAGAGCGATGTTCCGGGCCATAGCCCTCCCAATCTATCAAGAAGAACCTGCGCCCTCTAACCATCTTAGAACCAACTATGGCTCGTACCTCATAGCTAGAGCAAGAGGAATCAGAGGCAGGAGAATGCACTTCACGAGTGTGAGGTAAAATAGCCGGCTTTAGCAGTGAGACATGGAATTTGTCATGGATCCTAAGATGGACGGGTAACTTCAATTGGTAGACTACAGGATTTACCTGTCGAAGAACATCATAAGGACCCAGGAAGCGAGGAGCAAATTTGACAGAGCTCACTCTAAGTTTCACGTGTTTTGCAGAGAGCCACACAAAGTCCCCCGGAGAAAAGACAGGAGCTGGGCGACAAAACCGATCGGACACCGTCTTCATACGGTCCTTAGCTCCTTGGATCGACTCTTGAGTCCGATCCCAAACCTCTCTGGCATTAGTTGCCCAGTCGGCCACAAGAGGAGGAGGTGCAGCAGCGGGAAACGGTACCGGTGCCCTAGGGTGTTGCCCATTATTGAGTACGAATGGTGTCTGCCCAGTGGCCTCAGCCAGCGAATTGTTAAGGGCAAATTCTGCCCAGGGTAGGAGGGAGGACCAGTTATCGTGGTTCTCAGCAACAAAGTGTCGAAGGTATATAATCATGGATTGATTGGTACGCTCAACCAAACCATTGGTCTCCGGATGGTATGCCGAAGAGAGATTCAACTCAATTTGCAGAAGGCTACAAAGATCTCGCCAGAAACGGGAAGCAAATTGCGGGCCTCTATCACAAATGATACGATCTGGCATCCCGTGAAGCCTAAAGACATGCTTGAGGAATAGTTTGGCTAGTACCCTGGAAGATGGGATTCTCGATAACGGTACAAGATGAACCATCCGGGAGAAATGGTCTGTAATGACCCACACAAATCTATGTCCCTGTGAACATGGAAGATCACCCACAAAGTCCATGCCTACCACCTCCCATGGTCTATCTGGCACTGGTAAAGGATGCAAGAGCCCAGCCGGTCTCTGCCATAATGGACGGTTGCGAGCACATGAGTAGCAGGAACCGACATATCTCTTGACGTGGCTGGCTAAGTGTGGCCACCAATAGCACCTCTTCAGTAACTCTCGTGTCCGCCTAATACCAAAATGCCCACCCACCTTTGAGGTGTGGGCCCATGACAGTATATCATTCTGTCGATCAGGCGGAACAAAGGTCTTGCCCCGTGGGATTTGGTCTAACGTCACAGGGGAGAGCGTATGAAAAACCCTGGAGGGAAGGATAAGACGAGGTTCGTCAATCTCTTCCTGGGTAGAAACCATAGAGCGAGACAGGGCGTCTGCCTTGTTATTCTTACTCCCAGACAGATAGTTGATGGAGAAGTGAAAGCGGGAGAAAAACAAGGACCAGCGGGCTTGGCGAGGATTCAGACGCTGAGCGGTTTGTAAGTACGTCAGATTCTTATGGTCTGTATAGACCTGGAAAAGATGTTTCGCTCCTTCCAGCAAGTGATGCCACTTCTCCAAGGCTAATCTCAGAGCGAGCAGTTCCCTATCCCCAATGGTATAGTTTCTCTCTGCCGGTGAAAAGGTTTTAGCAAAGAAGAAACACGGCCTTTTTCTACCTGCACCTTTCTTTTGATACAAGACCGCACCAGCACCAACTGAAGAGGCATCAACCTCCAAGAGGAAGGGCTTATTCTCATCGGGTCTTTGAAGAACGGGAGCAGTTGAAAAGTGTCTTTTTACTGCCTCAAAAGCCTGAGATGTCTCAGTAGACCAGACTTTGGGATTAGCACCTTTCTTAGTCAAGGCCACCAAAGGGGCCACCAAAGTAGAGAAATGGGGTATGAACTGCCTGTAATAATTTATGATTTAGGATTTATGAATCCTAAGAAGCGTTGCACCGCCTTCAAGGAATGAGGTTCGGACCATTCCAGGACAGCAGAGAGCTTCGCAGGATCCATAGCCAGACCCTCTTGTGAGATAATGTAGCCCAAAAAAGGCAAGGATGACTGCTCGAATACACATTTTTCGAGTTTAGCAAACAATGAGTGCTCCCTTAAACGGGAAAGGACACGAACGACATCCTGACGATGAGTCTCCAGATCAGGAGAAAAAATCAGGATGTCATCCAGATACACCACTACAGAGGATAACAGTAAATCCCTGAACACATCGTTTACGAAGTCCTGAAATACTGCGGGTGCATTACATAAACCAAAAGGCATGACGAGGTATTCATAGTGACCGTCTCGGGTGTTAAAAGCGGTCTTCCATTCGTCACCCTCTCGAATTCGTACCAAGTTATACGCACCCAGCAGATCCAACTTCGTAAAAACCTGAGCTCCCCTCAGTCTGTCAAAGAGCTCCGAAATTAAAGGTAACGGGTATTTGTTCTTTATTGTGATTGCGTTGAGACCCCTGTAATCTATGCAGGGACGCAAATCACCCTCTTTCTTCCGAACAAAGAAAAACCCAGCTCCCGCGGGAGAGACAGACTTACGAATGAACCCCTTCTCTAAACTCTCTCTTATATAGGTCGACATGGCCTCAGACTCAGGTATCGACAGGGGGTAAACCCTGCCCTTAGGTGGAACCGAACCTGGGATAAGGTCTATGGCACAGTCATATACGGCCTATGGGGTGGAAGAACCTCAGCACCCTGTTTGGAGAACACGTCAGCGAAATCCAAATAGGGTGTAGGTATGGGAGAGAGATCAGTTGATGCAACTGCAACGACCTTAGGTGGTAAGGGAAGACATCGGGACTGAAATTTCGAACCCCAGCTAATAATGCTGTCGGACTCCCAGTCAATGTGAGGAGCATGAGTCCGAAGCCATGGGAGACCCAGAAGGACGTCGTCTATACCCTCAGGCAAAACAAGAAAAGAAATCTCCTCTATGTGACCCTGAGACAGGGAAAGGCGCAAGGGAACTGTCCTCAATGTAATAGAGTCAGACAACATAGTTCCATTAACAACACGGACAGGAATAGGCGCCTCTAACATGATAGAGGGAATATAGTGTCTCTTTACAAATCCTGAGGACACAAAAGTCCCGTCAGCTCCGGAATCCACAAAAGCCATAATAGGCCATGTATTCTCAGAGAATGAGAGCTGACCTGGGATACTACACTTAGAGGGTGCAGAAGACGTCTCTAGTAACCCCACTCTAATGGTTACTAGGCCTGGGAGTTTCCCTGACGGCTAGGACACTTGTTGGCATAGTGCCCAGCCTGACGACATACGTAACATATAGGAGGACCAGACTTGCGTAGTCTGGAGGACGTATGACCTAACTCCATAGGAGTGGGAGATGTTTCAGATGCTGAGGAAGATGGTAGTGGACCCTCAACAACTGGAATAGCCCGATGCTTAGGGCGTGAGGAAGAGACCTCGAGTCTACGTTCCCTATGGCGTACGTCGATCCTCGTTGCTACTGTGATCAAGTCTTCCAGAGAAGCAGGGACCTCACGAGTAGCAAGAGCATCCTTAACATAGCCTGCCAACCCTCTCCAGAAGATAGGAATCAACACCTTCTCTAGCCAATCTAGTTCTGCCACCAGAGTTCTAAAAGCAATGGCATAAGAACTAGTGGATAACGAACCCTGAGATAGATCTAACAGTTTCAGGGCCGCATCATGGGTAACCTGCGGACCCATGAATACCGCCTTAAGAGTAGAGTTGAGCGCGGTTCTAGGTTCATGGTTCTCCAGTTCGCTGCTCGAGTGATTTTGGGGCCTGTTCTAGATCGAACTAGAACTCGAGCTTTTTTGCAAAAGCTCGATAGTTGTAGATACGTTCGAGAGCGGTTCTAGCATCAAAAAAACAGCTAATTCCCAGCTGGCTTTCCGCTGTAATAGTGTAAGTCACTCTGTGACTCACACTATTATGAAATTTCAGTGTATAGTGTGCGGGAACAGCGCCTTCAGATCACTGCTGTATGGATAATGGCGATATTTCTTTTTTTCCCTTGTCTTCCTTCCCTAAGCGCGCGCGTGTAGTGGGGAGGGGCCAGCATGTCAGCCAATCCCAGACACACACACAGCTAAGTGGACTTTTAGCCAGAGAAGCAACGGCATGTGTGATAGGATGTCCATGTCACATGTCCATGCATTATAAAAACGAGTATCTGCCCGTCCGGACGCCATTATCTCTTCTGCGTCCTTGGCGCAGCTCCATCCTGAGTCCTATCGCCGATACTGCTGTATGCGCTCCATACACAGCGCTGGACAGCTTAGGGATAGCACTTTCTATCAGTCCTTTTAAGGGCTCGTACCGGCAGGGTCAGAGCCATAGGTGACAGGTCCTGAAAACAGAGACAGCATCTGTGTAGCTAAGGTCAGGGATTTTCTCGCTGCATTTCCCCATTAGGAGGGAATAGAAAGGCAGGCTTCCATTCCTCTACCCAGAGCCCCACAACCCTGGCACTGTACCCTCCTGTCCTCTGCACACTCCAACTCATTATAACTAAGCCATTATACTAGCAAACACTGAGTGTACCTAGTGTCATCCTAAACGTGGCTATTGGACTTCTGTATAGTCCCAGTAATGCACAGATATTTGCAGCACGTCTGCCTGCATTGCACACTCAAACTGATAGTTACTAAGCCATTATACTAGCAAACACTGAGTGTACCTAGTGGCATCCTAAACGTGGCTGTTGGACTTCTGTATAGTCCCAGTAGTGCACAGATATTTGCAGCACGTCTGCCTGCATTGAACACTCATACTCAGTATAACTAAGCCATTATACTAGCAAACACTGAGTGTACCTAGTGTCATCCTAAACGTGGCTATTGGACTTCTGTATAGTCCCACTAGTGCACAGATATTTGCAGCACCTCTGCCTGCATTGCACACTCCAACTCATCATAACTAAGCCATTATACTAGCAAACACTGAGTGTACCTAGTGTCATCCTAAACATGGCTATTGGACTTCTGTATAGTCCCACTAGTGCATAGATATTTGCAGCACCTCTGCCTGCATTGCACACTCCAACTCATTATAACTAAGCCATTATACTAGCAAACACTGAGTGTACCTAGTGTCATCCTAAACGTGGCTATTGGACTTCTGTATAGTGCCACTAGTGCACAGATATTTGCAGCACCTCTGCCTGCATTGCACACTCCAACTCATTATAACTAAGCCATTATACTAGCAAACACTGAGTGTACCTAGTGTCATCCTAAACGTGGCTATTGGACTTCTGTATAGTCCCACTAGTGCACAGATATTTGCAGCACCTCTGCCTGCATTGCACACTCCAACTCATTATAACTAAGCCATTATACTAGCAATTTATGCTGCCAGTTTAAGGGCCGTAGTTGCATTATCAGGGATATTTATTCTTTATTATTCTGCTGTTAATAAAGCTAGACCACCGCTGCAATCTAAACCACCTCTCAATTTTTACTACCACATTTTCAGTGCACAATCTTGTCGCAATCAACATGAGTGGCAAAATGACAGATGCTGGTGGAAAGGGGAAGAGGCGTGCTGGAAAAGGAAAAAAAGGGTTTGTCCGTGGGGAAGGTGGCAAAGCTCCATTATCATCTGCTGAAGATAGACCATCTACCAGCAAAAGTAAGATGTCTACTACTTACCGTGGACAATCCAATGTGCTCCCTTTTTTATGGACACGAACAACAGGAACAAAGGTAGATGATGGCCAAAAAAGGAAAATGCTTGAATGGATCTCAAGTGGTCCAACAAGTGCCCTCTCAGCCACTTCAAGTACCGCATCCAAAAAACACCAGTCCTCTGAGTTGTCATCCCAATCAAACTTGCTTTCTCCCAGCTCTGAAGTCTCCATCCGCCCTGCACAGTATGGTGGAACTGAGATGGCTGAGTCTGCAGAGCTGTTCAGTCACACTATAGCCTGGGAATCAGAGGTCTGCTCCCAAGCTACAGTGAGTACAGACCAGGAAATGGTCTGCAGTGATGCCCAGAACCTTTGTGACTCTGATTCAGGCCGTGAGGACCAAGTTTCTGAGCATAATGTTGACCCTTTGTCACAAACTGAAACACCTGTGGTTATAGACAATGAGGAACATACTGATGAAGATGAGACGCAGATACCCGATTGGGATGACAACTTAAATATTCGGTCAGGGCAAGAAGAGGCTCGGTCTGAGGGGGAGGGGAGTGCAAACACAACAATTGATGAGGAAGTTCTGCATCCCACCTACTGTCAACCCCCAGTCAGGCACTCGAGGAGGTCAATAGAGGCGGTGGAGGAGGATGCAACCGACGACGAAGTTACCTTGCGCCTTCCTGGACAGAGTCGGAGCACTGGTAGCACGTCTACAACTGCATCCTCAGCCACCACTCTGCCTCTGAGCACTAGTCGGGGGGGCTCAGCAGGTCGCATGCCCTCTAAGCCTTGCCTAGCCTGGTCCTTTTTTGACATAGAAAAAGATCGCCCAAATTATGTGATGTGTAAAATTTGTCGTGATTCTGTTAGTAGAGGTCAAAACCTCAGCAGTTTGACAACTTCTTCCATGAATCGTCACATGAATAAATATCATAGGTCCCGGTGGGAAGCTCACTGTGCTGCAATGCGGCCTAGCGGAGCGAACCATCCACGGCCTGCCCTTTCCAGTGCATCCGCGCGCTCTTCATCTTCTAGGACTGTGGGGACAGCTGTCACACCTGGTTTTCCACGCACAACTTCCACCACTGTAACCGCAACAGGCACTTTGCTTGGTAGGTCGTCAGTTGGTTTGGAAGGGGAAACAAGTGAGTGTGTACAGCTCTCTCAGACATCGATAGCACCAACGTTGGATGAAGGCAACATCATGTCTCCGCCTGCACTTTCCTCACACACCTGCATTTTTCCAGGGACACCCTACTCAACACCATCTACACACAGCAGCCAGATCTCTGTCCCTCAGATGTGGTCAAATAAAAGGCTATTTCCTGCGACCCGTGACAAAGCTAAGAGGTTGACTCTATCCCTCTGTAAGCTCTTGGCTACCGAAATGCTGCCTTTCCGCATAGTGGACACACAGGATTTTAGAGACCTTATGTCTGTTGCTGTGCCCCAGTACCAGATGCCTAGTCGCCACTACTTCTCTAAGAAAGGTGTGCCCGCGCTACACCAGCATGTCGCACACAACATCACCGCTTCCTTGAGAAACTCAGTGTGTGAACGGGTGCATTTCACCACCGATACTTGGACCAGTAAGCATGGACAGAGACGTTACATGTCGCTGACTGTGCACTGGGTAACTATGGTGATAGATGGTGAAGGGTCTGCTGCACAAGTCTTGCCGTCCCCACGACTTGTGTGTCAATCCTCTGTCTGTCCAAGTTCCGCCACTGCTTCTGCCTCCTCCACCTCATCTGGATCCTCCACCTCCGCCCCAAGCCTGCCTGGTCAGGCCACCAGCGTTCTCACTGCACAGAAGGAATCACGCACCCCTCATTACTATGCTGGCAGCAGAGCGCAACGGTATCAGGCGGTCTTTAGCTTGACATGTCTTGGGAATAGGAGTCACACAGCTGAGGAGTTGCGGTCAGCTCTGCGGTCAGAGTTTAATAAATGGTTGTCTCCACTCAACCTGCAGCCTGGTAAGGCCATGTGCGACAATGCTGCAAACCTGGGTGCGGCCCTTTGCCTGGGCAAGGTGACACACGTGCCTTGTATGGCTCACGTGTTGAACCTTGTCGTCCAGCAATTCTTAACACACTATCCCAGCCTAGATGGCCTTCTGACCAGGGCACGAAAACTGTCTGCTCACTTCCGCCGTTCAACCGCCGCAGCTGAGTGACTGGCATCTCTCCAGAAGTCTTTCGGCCTGCCGGTTCATCGCCTGAAATGCGATGTGGCGACACGCTGGAATTCGACTCTCCACATGTTACAGCGACTGTGGCAGCACCGCCGAGCCCTGGTGCAATACGTCATGACGTATAGCCTGGGCCAACGAGATGCAGAGGTGGGGCAGAGGCAGATCACCCTGATGGAGTGGTCTCAGATCAAGGACCTATGCACCCTTCTGCACAGTTTCGACATGGCGACTAATATGTTTAGCGCTGACAATGCCATTATCAGCATGACAATTCCAGTCATTTACATGCTGGAGCACACGCTAAACACTATTCGAAGTCAGGGGGTGGGACAACAGGAAGGGGAGGAACTACAGGAGGATTCATATGCGCAAGGGACAACAACATCACCAAGGTCCAGACGTTCATCATCACCAACGCAGCAGGCATGGGACCATGGGGGACAGGGATCAACAAGGGCGCATAGTAGCAGGCGAAATGTTGAGGAAGGTGCAGGAGAACATAAAGAAATGGAGGACGAACTGTCCATGGACATGGAAGACTCAGCAGATGAGGGAGACCTTGGTCAAATTTCAGTTGAAAGAGGTTGGGGGGAGATGTCAGAGGAAGAAAGAACGGTTAGCACCTCTATGCCACAAACACAGCGTGGACTTGGTCCGCATGGCTGCGCAAGACACATGAGTGCCTTCTTGTTGCACTACCTCCAACATGACCCTCGTATTGTCAAAATTAGAAGTGATGATGACTACTGGATTGCCACACTATTAGATCCCCGGTACAAGTCCAAATTTTGTGACATAATTCCAGCCATAGAAAGGGACGCATGTATGCAGGAGTATCAGCAGAAGCTGTTACTCGATCTTAGCTCGGCTTTTCCACCAAACAACCGTGCAGGTGCAGGGAGTGATTCTCCCAGTTGTAACTTGACAAACATGGGACGGTCTCGTCATCTTCAACAGTCTACCCGTACCAGTAGGACTGTATCTGGTGCTGGTAACAGCAATTTTATGGAATCTTTTCATAATTTTTTTAGACCCTCCTTTGCAAGGCCACCAGAGACAACAAGTCTGACA
This sequence comes from Anomaloglossus baeobatrachus, assembly GCF_048569485.1. NCBI lineage: Eukaryota > Metazoa > Chordata > Amphibia > Anura > Aromobatidae > Anomaloglossus > Anomaloglossus baeobatrachus. The sequence goes on along the minus strand of NC_134357.1, from coordinate 202,219,362 downwards.
CATAGTCAACGGCTGGAGAGGATGATACAGGAGTATCTCCAAATGAACATCGATGCCATGACTTTGCAAATGGAGCCTTGCTCCTTTTGGGCTTCAAATCTAGAAAAATGGCCAGAGCTCTCCAGTTACGCCTTGGAGATTTTGTCGTGTCCAGCTGCCAGCATTGTCTCTGAACGTGTCTTCAGTGCTGCTGGGTGTGTGCTGACAGATAAGCGCACGCGTCTGTCCAGTGACAATGTGAACAGACTGACGTTCATCAAAATGAACAAGTCATGGATCCAGAAGAAATTTACTACCCCTGTGTCATCCTGGGGAGAGTAAATGCTTTTGGATTTAGAATGTGCTTGATGCAAATCAAAACATCCTGTTTTCAACTAGGGCACAAGTGCTGCCACTGATAAGGTGTCTGTGTGGCCCAATTTTTTGAAAAAAGGGAGACTCCGCTTGGAGTAACCCTTGCGTGCTGTGTTTTTTAAAAATGATCCAAGATGAACAGAGCTGGGATCAGGAAAGACTTTGCTACCTACCCCGGTGTCATCCTGGGGACGGTTAAGAATAGCGTATTTCTGAATGTGCTTGATGCAAATCAAAACATCCTGTTTGCAACTAGGGCACAAGTGCTGCCACTGAATGGGTGGGTGTGTGTGGGGCACAATTTTTGGAAAAAAAGGGAGACTCCGCTTGGAGTAACCCTTGCTTGCTGTGTTTTTAAAAAGGAGCCAAGATGAACAGAGCTGGGATCAGGAAAGACTTTATCTACCTACCCCTGTGTCATGCTGGGGATGGTTAATTATGGCGTATTTTTGAATGTGCTTGATACAAATCTAGCTGTGAAGTGTACAACTAGGGCACAAGTGCTGCCACTAACTGGGTGGGTGTGTGTGGGGCCCAATTTTTGGAAAAAAAGGGAGACTCCGCTTGGAGTAACCCTTGCTTGCTGTGTTTTAAAAAAGGAGCCAAGATGAACAGAGCTGGGATCAGGAAAGACTTTATCTACCTACCCCGGTGTCATGCTGGGGACGGTTAATTATGGCATATTTTTGAATGTGCTTGATGCAAATCTAGCTGTGAAGTATACAACTGGGGCACAACTGCTGCCACTGAATGGGTGGTTGTGTTTGGGGCCCAATTTTTGGAAAAAAAGGGAGACTCCGCTTGGAGTAACCCTTGCTTGCTGTGTTTTTTTAAAAGGAGCCAAGATGAACAAGTCATGGTTCAGCTAAGACTTTATCTACCTACCCCGGTGTCATGCTGGGGACGGTTAATTATGGCGTATTTTTGAATGTGCTTGATGCAAATCTAGCTGTGAAGTGTACAACTGGGGCACAACTGCTGCCACTGAATGGGTGGGTGTGTGTGGGGCCCAATTCTCAGGAAAGACTTTGCTACCTACCCCGGTGTCATCCTGGGGACGGTAAAGTATGGCGTATTTTTGAATGTGCTTGATGCAAATCAAAACATCCTGTTTGCAACTAGGGCACAAGTGCTGCCACTGATAAGGTGTCGGTGTGGCCCAATTTTTGGAAAAAAAGGGAGACTCCGCTTGGAGTAACCCTTGCTTGCTGTGTTTTTTAAAAAGGAGCCAAGATGAACAGAGCTGGGATCAGGAAATACTTTATCTACCTACCCCGGTGTCATCCTGGGGACGGTTAAGAATAGCGTATTTTTGAATGTGCTTGATGCAAATCAAAACATCCTGTTTGCAGCTAGGGCATAAGTGCTGCCACTGAATGGGTGGGTGTGTGTGGGGCACAATTTTTGGAAAAAAAGGGAAACTCCGCTTGGAGTAACCCTTGCTTGCTGTGTTTTTTAAAAATGATCCAAGATGAACAGAGCTGGGATCAGGAAAGACTTTATCTACCTACCCCGATGTCATGCTGGGGACGGTTAATTATGGCGTATTTTTGAATGTGCTTGATGCAAATCTAGCTGTGAAGTGTACAACTAGGGCACAAGTGCTGCCACTGAATGGGTGGGTGTGCTTGGGGCCCAATTTTTGGAAAAAAAGGGAGACTCCGCTCGGAGTAACCCTTGCTTGCTGTGTTTTTTAAAAATGATCCAAGATGAACAGAGCTGGGATCAGGAAAGACTTTATCTACCTACCCCGGTGTCATGCTGGGGACGGTTAATTATGGCGTATTTTTGAATGTGCTTGATGCAAATCTAGCTGTGAAGTGTACAACTGGGGCACAACTGCTGCCACTGAATGGGTGGGTGTGTTTGGGGCCCAATTTTTGGAAAAAAAGGGAGACTCCGCTTGGAGTAACCCTTGCTTGCTGTGTTTTTTTAAAAGGAGCCAAGATGAACAAGTCATGGTTCAGCTAAGACTTTATCTACCTACCCCGGTGTCATGCTGGGGACGGTTAATTATGGCGTATTTTTGAATGTGCTTGATGCAAATCTAGCTGTGAAGTGTACAACTGGGGCACAACTGCTGCCACTGAATGGGTGGGTGTGTGTGGGGCCCAATTTTTGGAAAAAAAGGGAGACTCCGCTTGGAGTAACCCTTGCTTGCTGTGTTTTTTAAAAATGATCCAAGATGAACAGAGCTGGGATCAGGAAAGACTTTGCTACCTACCCCGGTGTCATCCTGGGGACAGTTAAGTATGGCGTATTTTTGAATGTGCTTGATGCAAATCAAAACATCCTGTTTGCAACTTGGTCACAAGTGCTGCCACTGATAAGGTGTCTGTGTGGCCCAATTTTTGGAAAAAAGGGAGACTCCGCTTGGAGTCACCTTGCGGTGTTTTACATGATTTTAGAAGGGCATGCTATGCCTATATCTGTGTCTCATCCTCTTTTTCCTCATAATGCTGTTTTGTTTTCACATGAGAATTTGTCCTTGTCACTTTCCCATGTGTTTGTGTTGTGTTGTGAGTTGTTTGTCACCTTTTGGACACCTTTGAGGGTGTTTTCTAGGTGTTTTTATGTGTTTGTGATTGCCTGCCATTGTTTCCTATGCAGTTCGAGTTCGGTTCGTCGAACGTTCGACGATCCGAACTCGAACGGGACCTCCGTTCGGCGAACCGACCTCGAGCCGAACTGCGACCGGTTCGCTCATCTCTACTTAAGAGCATCAAGAAAGTCTTGATGTCTCAGAGTAACCACATCAGAGCGCTCCCATAGGGGAGTCGCCCATTCTAAGGCTTTGTCCTGAAGTAAGGAGATGATAAAGCCTACTCTGGACCTCTCCGTAGAGAAGCGAGAAGAGTTGACCTCTAGGTGTATCTGACACTGACTAATGAAACCACGACATGATCTGGCATCGCCAGAATATCTGTTTGGCAGAGCAAGTCGAGGATCATGTGCAGATGTCACCATGGTCTGAGGTTTATCCTCTATACTCTTGAGCCGTGACTCAAGTACTTGTATGTAACGGTGTAACTGCTGATATTCTGCCGTAACTGCCAGACCCTTGGCTCAGTCCTAATGTTACGGGGGGCTGTCTGATAATAAAACCTAAAGGAGTAACAGACAGTCAGGGTCCACCGTGCAAAGACTCTGCTGCAGACTATGGCAGAGTACAATACCTCTGTTAAACTCACAGAGGAATATAATTAGTAAGTAAGGTAATTCCTCCCTTACTTGGAGGGTGTGTGGAATGGTCTCTGTTAATAATCACAGAGACAAAGGCAGTGAGTGTGAAATGGCACCTACCTAGGTCCGTTCCTCTAGTGGTGCCAGGAAACGGACAGCAGCGTAAGCCGCACAAAGCTCCTACCTGCGTTCGCTCCACTAGTGTGTGAGGACACGAACCACTAGATATGGCACTTGCCTAGGTCCGCTCTTCTAGTGGTGCAAAAGAGACGAACAGCAGCGTAAGCCGCATAAAGCTCCTACCTCTGTTCGCTCCCCTAGTGTGCGAGGATACGAACAACTGCCAGACGCAGTATAAGGAACGCTACCCTAGCGGCAACGTCCACCTACGAGTAGAATCACAAGGCCCAGCCAGACCATGTGCCTCAGGCACCTGCCTATGTCCGCTCCCCTAAGAGGTAAGGATACGGACTGCAGCCGAAGCTTTAAGTGTCTACTCTCATGCATGAACCAAGAGGATTGAGCGCCATGTGGCGTGCGTCAGGGTCTTATATAGACTCTGTGCCTCATCCAAGATGGAGGACACCAGAGCCAATCCGCTGCCAGAATGACAGGAATGACGTCACACTGTCCTATCACCAAGCAAAGCGTCACAAGCACATGACCAGCAGCCAATCGGCATAGAAGGTGTCAGAGACATGTGACCTTGTGTCAGCGATGATGTCACCCGCACATGTGCAATGGCTCCAAGATAGGACTTAGTCTCCAGCGCTTGCACATGTGCAGTAGCAAGAAATCTGGACATAGACTCCAGTGCCACAGCAACCGTAACACAGTGCTTGTTATGATTGTGTTTAATTTCACCCTTGACACTACTCAAATCTGTTGCGCAGCTTCTAGCTTCCCAGGTATAGAAAAAAGTTCACAGAGCAGATTACATGGGATAACAAGCTCTTTACCTCTTGGAAATCATGAGGTAATAATATGCACAGTCATACAGCATTGCATCAGGAAGAGAAAGTGAAACCAGGAAGAAAAACAAAAGACTTTTTACAATGCAGTGAGTAAGGAAACTTTATACAACATCACCATCTACTGTTAGATCAGCATAAAGTCCTCCTTCACACATACAAAGAAGTCCTCATTTGTTGCATATACCAACACCCTTTCTCAACAGTAAGGACTTATTCAGTTAAGCCTAATTTCTTCATTAGCCTCTGATGTCCTTCAGCATTCAATGTCTTTGTGAAAGTATCTGCTGTCATATCTTCTGTTGGACAATATTCTAATTTCAGGATTCCTTGTTCATAGTGATCCCTCAAGAAATGATACTTCACATCAATGTGCTTGGTTCTTGGGTTAACTTTCCTTCTGAGCAAGAACAAGACATCCTTGATTGTCCTCATTTATTTTTGTTGGTTCCAACTGTGGTTGTTCTAGGTCTGTTAGCAATTGTCTTAACCATAGAACTTCTTGACTCGCATGTGCTGCTGCAACATATTCTGCTTCTGTTGATGACAGCATTACTATAAATTGTTTTTTACTAGTCCAACTAATTGGTCTGCCTGAAAGAAAGAAAAGATAGCCACTGGTAGGTTTCCTGTCAGTTGTATCTCCAGCCCAGTCTGCATCAACGTATCCAGTTAAAGTGCATTTATCACTTGTAGGTAGTTTCAGTTGAACGTTGCTAGTTCCTTTCAAATAATGTATTACTCTCTTCACGACATGCCAATCCTTTTTATTTGGCTTTGACACTTTTCTACTCAGAATTCCCACTGCTGCTGCGATGTCTGGCTTTGTAACAGTTGCTAGATACAGTAATTTTCCCATTGCTGTTCTGTACTCTTCATTATTTGGTAACACATATTGCTCGCTATTCATCTCTTTAAGATAACTGGTTTCCATTGGAGACTTTACTGTTTTTGCAACCTTCAATCCAAATGTTTCGATTATGTTTTGAATCATGTGATTTTGATTAAGTAGGAAAATTCCATCTTCTTCTCTTTCTATCTGTATTCCTAGGTACTGTTTCACATTTGCCAAGTCTTTGATCTCGAAATGTTGATTCAGAATTCTTAGTATGTCCTCTTTATTAGAGTTGAGCGCGGTTCGTGGTTCGTGGTTCTCCAGTTCGCGGCTCGAGTGATTTTGGGGCATGTTCTAGATCGAACTAGAACTCGAGCTTTTTGCAAAAGCTCGGTAGTTCTAGAAACGTTCGAGAACGGTTCTAGCAGCCAAAAAACAGCTAAATCATAGCTTGGTTTCTGCTGTAATAGTGTAAGTCACTCTGTGAATCAAACTATTATCACATTTCAGTGTATAGTGTGCGTGAACAGCGCCTTCAGATCACTGCTGTTTCTATAATGGCGATCGCCATTTTTTTTTTTTTTTTTTCTTGTCTTCCTTCCCTAAGCGCGCGCGTCTTGTGGGGCGGGCCAGCATGTCAGCCAATCCCAGACACACACACAGCTAAGTGGACTTTGAGCCAGAGAAGCAACGGCATGTGTGATAGGATCTGCATGTCACATGTCCCTGCATTATAAAACCGGACATTTTCTTCACGGACGCCATTATCTGCCTTCTGCGTCTTTGGTGTCAGACATCACTGTCGCAGCTCCGTCTTCCTGAGTCCTATAGCCGATACAGCTGTATGCGCTGCATACACAGCGTTAGACAGCTTAGGGAGAGCACTTTATAGCAGTCCTTTTAAGGGCTCCAACCGGCAGGGTCAGAGAGCCATAGGTGACAGGTCCTGCAAACAGCAACAGCGTCTGTGTAGCCCAGGTCAGGGATTTCCTACCTGCATTTCACCATTAGGAGGGAATAGAAAGGCAGTCTTCCATTCCTCTACCCAGAGCACCACAATCCTGCCACTGTACCCTCTTGTCCTCTGCACACTCCAACTGATAACTAAGCCATTATACTAGCAAACACTCAGTGTACCTAGTGGCATCCTATACGTGGCTATTGGACTTTGCTATAGTCCCACTAGTGCAAAGACATTTGCAGAGCGCGTCTGCCTGCATTGCACACTACAACTCATTCTAACCAAGCCATTATACTAGCAAACACTCAGTGTACCTAGTGGCATCCTATACGTGGCTATTGGACTTTGCTATAGTCCCACTAGTGCAAAGACATTTGCAGAGCGCGTCTGCCTGCGTTGCACACTACAACTCATTCTAACCAAGCCATTATACTAGCAAACACTCAGTGTACCTAGTGGCATCCTATACGTGGCTATTGGACTTTGCTATAGTCCCACTAGTGCAAAGACATTTGCAGAGCGCGTCTGCCTGCGTTGCACACTACAACTCATTCTAACCAAGCCATTATACTAGCAAACACTCAGTGTACCTAGTGGCATCCTATACGTGGCTATTGGACTTTGCTATAGTCCCACTAGTGCAAAGACATTTGCAGAGCGCGTCTGCCTGCGTTGCACACTACAACTCATTCTAACCAAGCCATTATACTAGCAAACACTCAGTGTACCTAGTGGCATCCTATACGTGGCTATTGGACTTTGCTATAGTCCCACTAGTGCAAAGACATTTGCAGAGCGCGTCTGCCTGCGTTGCACACTACAACTCATTCTAACCAAGCCATTATACTAGCAAACACTCAGTGTACCTAGTGGCATCCTATACGTGGCTATTGGACTTTGCTATAGTCCCACTAGTGCAAAGACATTTGCAGAGCGCGTCTGCCTGCGTTGCACACTACAACTCATTCTAACCAAGCCATTATACTAGCAAACACTCAGTGTACCTAGTGGCATCCTATACGTGGCTATTGGACTTTGCTATAGTCCCACTAGTGCAAAGACATTTGCAGAGCGCGTCTGCCTGCGTTGCACACTACAACTCATTCTAACCAAGCCATTATACTAGCAAACACTCAGTGTACCTAGTGGCATCCTATACGTGGCTATTGGACTTTGCTATAGTCCCACTAGTGCAAAGACATTTGCAGAGCGCGTCTGCCTGCGTTGCACACTACAACTCATTCTAACCAAGCCATTATACTAGCAAACACTCAGTGTACCTAGTGGCATCCTATACGTGGCTATTGGACTTTGCTATAGTCCCACTAGTGCAAAGACATTTGCAGAGCGCGTCTGCCTGCGTTGCACACTACAACTCATTCTAACCAAGCCATTATACTAGCAAACACTCAGTGTACCTAGTGGCATCCTATACGTGGCTATTGGACTTTGCTATAGTCCCACTAGTGCAAAGACATTTGCAGAGCGCGTCTGCCTGCGTTGCACACTACAACTCATTCTAACCAAGCCATTATACTAGCAAACACTCAGTGTACCTAGTGGCATCCTATACGTGGCTATTGGACTTTGCTATAGTCCCACTAGTGCAAAGACATTTGCAGAGCGCGTCTGCCTGCGTTGCACACTACAACTCATTCTAACCAAGCCATTATACTAGCAAACACTCAGTGTACCTAGTGGCATCCTATACGTGGCTATTGGACTTTGCTATAGTCCCACTAGTGCAAAGACATTTGCAGAGCGCGTCTGCCTGCGTTGCACACTACAACTCATTCTAACCAAGCCATTATACTAGCAAACACTCAGTGTACCTAGTGGCATCCTATACGTGGCTATTGGACTTTGCTATAGTCCCACTAGTGCAAAGACATTTGCAGAGCGCGTCTGCCTGCGTTGCACACTACAACTCATTCTAACCAAGCCATTATACTAGCAAACACTCAGTGTACCTAGTGGCATCCTATACGTGGCTATTGGACTTTGCTATAGTCCCACTAGTGCAAAGACATTTGCAGAGCGCGTCTGCCTGCGTTGCACACTACAACTCATTCTAACCAAGCCATTATACTAGCAAACACTCAGTGTACCTAGTGGCATCCTATACGTGGCTATTGGACTTTGCTATAGTCCCACTAGTGCAAAGACATTTGCAGAGCGCGTCTGCCTGCGTTGCACACTACAACTCATTCTAACCAAGCCATTATACTAGCAAACACTCAGTGTACCTAGTGGCATCCTATACGTGGCTATTGGACTTTGCTATAGTCCCACTAGTGCAAAGACATTTGCAGAGCGCGTCTGCCTGCGTTGCACACTACAACTCATTCTAACCAAGCCATTATAGTAGCAAACACTCAGTGTACCTAGTGGCATCCTATACGTGGCTATTGGACTTTGCTATAGTCCCACTAGTGCAAAGACATTTGCAGAGCGCGTCTGCCTGCGTTGCACACTACAACTCATTCTAACCAAGCCATTATACTAGCAAACACTCAGTGTACCTAGTGGCATCCTATACGTGGCTATTGGACTTTGCTATAGTCCCACTAGTGCAAAGACATTTGCAGAGCGCGTCTGCCTGCGTTGCACACTACAACTCATTCTAACCAAGCCATTATACTAGCAAACACTCAGTGTACCTAGTGGCATCCTATACGTGGCTATTGGACTTTGCTATAGTCCCACTAGTGCAGAGACATTTGCAGAGCGCGTCTGCCTGCGTTGCACACTACAACTCATTCTAACCAAGCCATTATACTAGCAAACACTCAGTGTACCTAGTGGCATCCTATACGTGGCTATTGGACTTTGCTATAGTCCCACTAGTGCAAAGACATTTGCAGAGCGCGTCTGCCTGCGTTGCACACTACAACTCATTCTAACCAAGCCATTATACTAGCAAACACTCAGTGTACCTAGTGGCATCCTATACGTGGCTATTGGACTTTGCTATAGTCCCACTAGTGCAAAGACATTTGCAGAGCGCGTCTGCCTGCGTTGCACACTACAACTCATTCTAACCAAGCCATTATACTAGCAAACACTCAGTGTACCTAGTGGCATCCTATACGTGGCTATTGGACTTTGCTATAGTCCCACTAGTGCAAAGACATTTGCAGCACGTCTGCCTGCGTTGCACACTCCAACTAATTATAACTAAGTTGCATTGTCAGGGATATTTATTCTTTATTATTCTGCTGTTAATAAAGCTAGACCACCACTGCAATCTTCACCACCTCTCAATTTTTACTACCACATTTTCAGTCCACAATCTTGTCGCAATCAACATGAGTGGCAAAATGACAGATGCTGGTGGAAAGGGGAAGAGGCGTGGTGGAAAAGGCAAAAAAGGTTTTGTCCGTGGGGAAGGTGGCAAAGCTCCATTATCATCTGCTGAAGATAGACCATCTACCAGCAAAAGTAAGATGTCTACTACTTACCGTGGACAATCCGATGTGCTCCCTTTTTTACGGACACGAACAACAGGAAGAAAGGTAGATGATGGGCAAAAAAGGAAAATGCTTGAATGGATCTCAAGTGGTCCAACAAGTGCCCTCTCAGCCACTTCAAGTACCGCATCCAAAAAACACCAGTCCTCTGAGTTGTCATCCCAATCACACTTGATTTCTCCCAGCTCTGAAGTCTCCATCAGCCCTGCACAGTATGGTGGAACTGAGATGGCTGAGTCTGCAGAGCTGTTCAGTCACACTATAGCCTGGGAATCAGAGGTCTGCTCCCAAGCTACAGTGAGTACAGAACAGGAAATGGTCTGCAGTGATGCCCAGAACCTTTGTGACTCAGATTCAGGCCGTGAGGACCAAGTTTCTGAGCATAATGTTGACCCTTTGTCACAAACTGTAACACCTGTGGTTATAGACAATGAGGAACATACTGATGAAGATGAGACGCAGATACCCGATTGGGATGACAACTTAAATATTCCGTCAGGGCAAGAAGAGGCTCGGTCTGAGGGGGAGGGGAGTGCAAACACAACAATTGATGATGACGTTCTAGATCCCACCTACTGTCAACCCCCAGTCAGGCACTCGAGGAGGTCAACAGAGGCGGTGGAGGAGGATGCAACCGACGACGAAGTTACCTTGCGCCTTCCTGGACAGAGTCGGAGCACTGGTAGCACGTCTACAACTGCATCCTCAGCCACCACTCTGCCTATGAGCATTATTCGGGGTGGATCAACAGGTCGCATGGCCTCTAAGCCTTGCCTAGCCTGGTCCTTTTTTCACATCGAAAAAGATCGCCCAACTCATGTGATATGTAACATTTGTCATGATTCTCTTAGTAGAGGTCAAAAGCTCAGCAGTTTGACAACTTCTTCCATGAATCGTCACATGAATAAATATCATAAGTCCCGGTGGGAAGCTCACCGTGCTGCAATGCGGCCTAGCGGAGCGAACCATCCACCGCCCGCCCCTTCCACTGCATCCGCGCGCTCTTCATCTTCTAGGACTGTGGGGACAGCTGCCACACCTGTTTTTCCACGCAAAACTTCCACCACTGTAACCGCAACAGGCAGTTTGCTTGTAAGGTCGTCAGTTGGTTTGGAAGGGGAAACAAGTGAGTGTGTACAGCTCTCTCAGACATCGATAGCACCAACGTTGGATGAAGGCAACATCATGTCTCCGCCTGCACTTTCCTCACAAACCTGCATTTTTCCAGGGACACCCTACTCAACACCGTCTACACACAGCAGCCAGATCTCTGTCCCTCAGATGTGGTCAAATAAAAGGCCACTTCCTCCGACCCATGACAAAGCTAAGAGGTTGACTCTATCCCTCTGTAAGCTGTTGGCTACCGAAATGCTGCCTTTCCGCCTAGTGGACACACAGGATTTTAGAGACCTTATGTCTGTCGCTGTGCCCCAGTACCAGATGCCTAGTCGCCACTACTTCTCTAAGAAAGGTGTGCCCGCGCTACACCAGCATGTCGCACACAACATCACCGCTTCCTTGAGAAACTCTGTGTGTGAACGGGTGCATTTCACCACCGATACTTGGACCAGTAAGCATGGACAGGGACGTTACATGTCGCTGACTGGGCACTGGGTAACTATGGTGATAGATGGTGAAGGGTCTGCTGCACAAGTCTTGCCGTCCCCACGACTTGTGTGTCAATCCTCTGTCTGTCCAAGTTCCGCCACTGCTTCTGCATCCTCCACCTCATCTGGGTCCTCCACCTCCGCCCCAAGCCTGCCTGGTCAGGCCACCAGCGTTCTCACTGCACAGAAGGAATCACGCACCCCTCATTACTATGCTGGCAGCAGAGCGCAACGGCATCAGGCGGTCTTTAGCTTGACATGTCTTGGTAATAAGAGTCACACAGCTGAGGAGTTGTGGTCAGCTTTGCGGTCCGAGTTTAATAAATGGTTGTCTCCACTCAAACTGCAGCCTGGTAAGGCCGTGTGCGACAATGCTGCAAACCTGGGTGCGGCACTTCGCCTGGGCAAGGTGACACACGTACCTTGTATGGCTCACGTGTTGAACCTTGTCGTGCAGCAATTTTTAACACACTATCCCGGCCTAGATGGCCTTCTGAACAGGGCACGAAAACTGTCAGCTCACTTCCGCCGTTCAAGCGCCGCAGCAGAGCGACTTGCATCGCTCCAGAAGTCTTTCGGCCTGCCGGTTCATCGCCTGAAATGCGATGTGGCGACACGCTGGAATTCAACTCTCCACATGTTACAGCGACTGTGGCAGCACCGCAGAGCCCTGGTGCAATACGTCATGACGTATAGCCTGGGCCAACGAGATGCAGAGGTGGGGCAGATCACCCTGATGGAGTGGTCTCAGATCAAGGACCTATGCACCCTTCTGCACAGTTTCGACATGGCGACGAATATGTTTAGCGCTGACAATGCCATTATCAGCATGACGATTCCAGTCATTTACATGCTGGAGCACACGCTAAACACTATTCGGAGTCAGGGGGTGGGACAACATGAAGGGGAGGAACTACAGGAGGATTCATATGCGCAAGGGACAACAACATCACCAAGGTCCAGACGTTCATCATCACCAACGCAGCAGGCATGGGACCATGGGGGACAGGGATCGACAAGGGCGCATAGTAGCAGGCGAAATGTTGAGCAAGGTGCAGGAGAACATGAAGAAATGGAGGACGAACTGTCCATGGACATGGAAGACTCAGCGGATGAGGGAGACCTTGGTCAAATTTCAGTTGAAAGAGGTTGGGGTCAGATGTCAGAGGAAGAAAGAACGGGTAGCACCTCTATGCCACAAACACAGCATGGACTTGGTCCGCATGGCTGCGCAAGACACATGAGTGCCTTTTTGTTGCACTACCTCCAACATGACAGTCGTATTGTCAAAATTAGAAGTGATGATGACTACTGGATTGCCACACTATTAGATCCCCGGTACAAGTCCAAATTTTGTGACATAATTCCAGCCATAGAAAGGGACGCACGTATGCAGGAGTATCAGCAGAAGCTGTTACTAGATCTTAGCTCGGCTTTTCCACCAAACAACCGTGCAGGTGCAGGGAGTGAATCTCCCAGTTGTAACTTGACAAACATGGGACGGTCTCGTCATCTTCAACAGTCTACCCGTACCAGTAGGACCTTTTCTGGTGCCGGTAACAGCAATTTTATGGAATCTTTTCATAATTTTTTTAGACCCTCTTTTGCAAGGCCACCAGAGACAACAAGTCTGACACATAGTCAACGGCTGGAGAGGATGATACAGGAGTATCTCCAAATGAACATCGATGCCATGACTGTGCAACTGGAGCCTTGCTCCTTTTGGGCTTCAAACCTACAAAAATGGCCAGAGCTCGCAACTTACGCCTTGGAGATTTTGTCGTGTCCAGCTGCCAGCGTTGTCTCTGAACGTGTATTCAGTGCTGCTGGGTGTGTGCTGACAGATAAGCGCACGCGTCTGTCCAGTGACAATGTGGACAGACTGACGTTCATCAAAATGAACAAGTCATGGATCCAGAAGGAATTTACTACCCCTGTGTCATCCTGGGGAGAGTAAATGCTTGTGGATTTGGAATGTGCTTGATGCAAATCAAAACATCCTGTTTGCAACTAGGGCCCAAGTGCTGCCACTGATGGGGTGGGTGTCTGTGTGGCCCAATTTTTGGAAAAAAGGGAGACTCCGCTTGGAGTAACCCTTGCTTGCTGTGTTTTTAAAAGAAGCCAAGATGAACAGAGCTGGGATCAGGAAAGACTTTGCTACCTACCCCGGTGTCATCCTGGGGACGGCTAAGAATAGCGTATTTTTGAATGTGCTTGATGCAAATCAAAACATCCTGTTTGCAACTAGGGCCCAAGTGCTGCCACTGATGGGGTGGGTGTCTGTGTGGCCCAATTTTTGGAAAAAAGGGAGACTCCGCTTGGAGTAACCCTTGCTTGCTGTGTTTTTAAAAGAAGCCAAGATGAACAGAGCTGGGATCAGGAAAGACTTTGCTACCTACCCCGGTGTCATCCTGTGGACGGCTAAGAATAGCGTATTTTTGAATGTGCTTGATGCAAATCAAAACATCCTGTTTGCAACTAGGGCCCAAGTGCTGCCACTGATGGGGTGGGTGTCTGTGTGGCCCAATTTTTGGAAAAAAGGGAGACTCCGCTTGGAGTAACCCTTGCTTACATTGTTTTTAAAAGAAGCCAAGATGAACAAGTCATGGGTCAGCAAAGACTTTGCTACCTACCCCGGTGTCATCCTGGGGACGGCTAAGAATAGCGTATTTTTGAATGTGCTTGATGCAAATCAAAACATCCTGTTTGCAACTAGGGCCCAAGTGCTGCCACTGATGGGGTGGGTGTCTGTGTGGCCCAATTTTTGGAAAAAAGGGAGACTCCGCTTGGAGTAACCCTTGCTTGCTGTGTTTTTAAAAGAAGCCAAGATGAACAGAGCTGGGATCAGGAAAGACTTTGCTACCTACCCCGGTGTCATCCTGTGGACGGCTAAGAATAGCGTATTTTTGAATGTGCTTGATGCAAATCAAAACATCCTGTTTGCAACTAGGGCCCAAGTGCTGCCACTGATGGGGTGGGTGTCTGTGTGGCCCAATTTTTGGAAAAAAGGGAGACTCCGCTTGGAGTAACCCTTGCTTACATTGTTTTTAAAAGAAGCCAAGATGAACAAGTCATGGGTCAGCAAAGACTTTGCTACCTACCCCGGTGTCATCCTGGGGACGGCTAAGAATAGCGTATTTTTGAATGTGCTTGATGCAAATCAAAACATCCTGTTTGCAACTAGGGCCCAAGTGCTGCCACTGATGGGGTGGGTGTCTGTGTGGCCCAATTTTTGGAAAAAAGGGAGACTCCGCTTGGAGTAACCCTTGCTTACATTGTTTTTAAAAGAAGCCAAGATGAACAAGTCATGGGTCAGCAAAGACTTTGCTACCTACCCCGGTGTCATCCTGGGGACGGCTAAGAATAGCGTATTTTTGAATGTGCTTGATGCAAATCAAAACATCCTGTTTGCAACTAGGGCCCAAGTGCTGCCACTGATGGGGTGGGTGTCTGTGTGGCCCAATTTTTGGAAAAAAGGGAGACTCCGCTTGGAGTAACCCTTGCTTGCTGTGTTTTTAAAAGAAGCCAAGATGAACAGAGCTGGGATCAGGAAAGACTTTGCTACCTACCCCGGTGTCATCCTGTGGACGGCTAAGAATAGCGTATTTTTGAATGTGCTTGATGCAAATCAAAACATCCTGTTTGCAACTAGGGCCCAAGTGCTGCCACTGATGGGGTGGGTGTCTGTGTGGCCCAATTTTTGGAAAAAAGGGAGACTCCGCTTGGAGTAACCCTTGCTTGCTGTGTTTTTAAAAGAAGCCAAGATGAACAGAGCTGGGATCAGGAAAGACTTTGCTACCTACCCCGGTGTCATCCTGGGGACGGTTAAGAATAGCGTATTTTTGAATGTGCTTGATGCAAATCTAGCTGTGAAGTGTACAACTGGGGCCCAAGTGCTGCCACTGAAGGGGTGGGTGTGTGTGGGGCCCAATTTTTGGAAAAAAGGGAGACTCCGCTTGGAGTAACCCTTGCTTGCTGTGTTTTTAAAAGAAGCCAAGATGAACAGAGCTGGGATCAGGAAAGACTTTGCTACCTACCCCGGTGTCATCCTGGGGACGGATAAGAATGGCGTATTTTTGAATGTGCTTGATGCAAATCTAGCTGTGAAGTGTACAACTGGGGCACAACTGCTGCCACTGAAGGGGTGGGTGTGTGGGGCCCAATTTTTGGAAAAAAGGGAGACTCCGCTTGGAGTCACCTTGCGGTGTTTTACATGACTTTAGAAGGGCGTGCCATGCCTATATCTGTGTGTCCTCCTCTTTTTCCTTGTCCAGCTGTTTTGTTTTCGCATGAGTACATGTCCTTGTCACTTTCCCATGTGTTTGTGTTGTGTTGTGAGTTGTTTGTCACCTTTTGGACACCTTTGAGGGTGTTTTCTAGGTGTTTTACTGTGTTTGTGATTGCCTGCCATTGTTTCCTATGGGCTCGAGTTCGGTTCGTCGAACGTTCGACGAGCCGAACTCGAGCCAGACCCCCCGTTCGGCGAACCGCCTCGAGCCGAACCGGGACCGGTTCGCTCATCTCTACTCTTTATTAGAGTTGAGCGCGGTTCGTGGTTCGTGGTTCTCCAGTTCGCGGCTCGAGTGATTTTGGGGCATGTTCTAGATCGAACTAGAACTCGAGCTTTTTGCAAAAGCTCGGTAGTTCTAGAAACGTTCGAGAACGGTTCTAGCAGCCAAAAAACAGCTAAATCATAGCTTGGTTTCTGCTGTAATAGTGTAAGTCACTCTGTGAATCAAACTATTATCACATTTCAGTGTATAGTGTGCGTGAACAGCGCCTTCAGATCACTGCTGTTTCTATAATGGCGATCGCCATTTTTTTTTTTTTTTTTCTTGTCTTCCTTCCCTAAGCGCGCGCGTCTTGTGGGGCGGGCCAGCATGTCAGCCAATCCCAGACACACACACAGCTAAGTGGACTTTGAGCCAGAGAAGCAACGGCATGTGTGATAGGATCTGCATGTCACATGTCCCTGCATTATAAAACCGGACATTTTCTTCACGGACGCCATTATCTGCCTTCTGCGTCTTTGGTGTCAGACATCACTGTCGCAGCTCCGTCTTCCTGAGTCCTATAGCCGATACAGCTGTATGCGCTGCATACACAGCGTTAGACAGCTTAGGGAGAGCACTTTATAGCAGTCCTTTTAAGGGCTCCAACCGGCAGGGTCAGAGAGCCATAGGTGACAGGTCCTGCAAACAGCAACAGCGTCTGTGTAGCCCAGGTCAGGGATTTCCTACCTGCATTTCACCATTAGGAGGGAATAGAAAGGCAGGCTTCCATTCCTCTACCCAGAGCACCACAATCCTGCCACTGTACCCTCTTGTCCTCTGCACACTCCAACTGATAACTAAGCCATTATACTAGCAAACACTCAGTGTACCTAGTGGCATCCTATACGTGGCTATTGGACTTTGCTATAGTCCCACTAGTGCAAAGACATTTGCAGAGCGCGTCTGCCTGCATTGCACACTACAACTCATTCTAACCAAGCCATTATACTAGCAAACACTCAGTGTACCTAGTGGCATCCTATACGTGGCTATTGGACTTTGCTATAGTCCCACTAGTGCAAAGACATTTGCAGAGCGCGTCTGCCTGCATTGCACACTACAACTCATTCTAACCAAGCCATTATACTAGCAAACACTCAGTGTACCTAGTGGCATCCTATACGTGGCTATTGGACTTTGCTATAGTCCCACTAGTGCAAAGACATTTGCAGAGCGCGTCTGCCTGCATTGCACACTCCAACTCATTAAAACCAAGCCATTATACTAGCAAACACTCAGTGTACCTAGTGGCATCCTATACGTGGCTATTGGACTTTGCTATAGTCCCACTAGTGCAAAGACATTTGCATAGCGCGTCTGCCGGCATTGCACACTCAAACTCATTTTAACTAAGCCATTATACTAGCAAACACTCAGTGTACCTAGTGGCATCCTATACGTGGCTATTGGACTTTGCTATAGTCCCACTAGTGCAAAGACATTAGCAGAGCACATCTGCCTGCATTGCACACTACAACTCATTCTAACCAAGCCATTATACTAGCAAACACTCAGTGTACCTAGTGGCATCCTATACGTGGCTATTGGACTTTGCTATAGTCCCACTAGTGCAAAGACATTTGCATAGCGCGTCTGCCTGCATTGCACACTCAAACTCATTTTAACTAAGCCATTATACTAGCAAACACTCAGTGTACCTAGTGGCATCCTATACGTGGCTATTGGACTTTGCTATAGTCCCACTAGTGCAAAGACATTAGCAGAGCACATCTGCCTGCATTGCACACTACAACTCATTCTAACCAAGCCATTATACTAGCAAACACTCAGTGTACCTAGTGGCATCCTATACGTGGCTATTGGACTTTGCTATAGTCCCACTAGTGCAAAGACATTTGCAGAGCGCGTCTGCCTGCATTGCACACTCCAACTCATTAAAACCAAGCCATTATACTAGCAAACACTCAGTGTACCTAGTGGCATCCTATACGTGGCTATTGGACTTTGCTATAGTCCCACTAGTGCAAAGACATTTGCATAGCGCGTCTGCCTGCATTGCACACTCAAACTCATTTTAACTAAGCCATTATACTAGCAAACACTCAGTGTACCTAGTGGCATCCTATACGTGGCTATTGGACTTTGCTATAGTCCCACTAGTGCAAAGATATTAGCAGAGCACATCTGCCTGCATTGCACACTCCAACTTTTTTAAACTAAGCAATTTTACTAGCAAACACTCAGTGTACCTAGTGGCATCCTAAACGTGGCTATTGGACTTTGCTATAGTCCCACTAGTGCAAAGACATTTGCAGAGCACGTCTGCCTGCATTGCACACTACAACTCATTGTTACTAAGCCATTATACTAGCAAACACTCAGTGTACCTAGTTGTATCCTAAACGTGGCTATTGTACTTTTGTCTATTCACAGTATTGGAACGATATTTGCAGCACGTCTGCCTGCATTGCACACTCTAACTTTTTTAAACTCAGCCATTTATAGTAGCAAACACTCAGTGTACCTAGTTGTATCCTAAACGTGGCTATTGTACTTTTGTCAATTCACAGTATTGGAACGTTATTTGCAGCACGTCTGCCTGCATTGCACACTCAAACTTTTTTAAACTCAGCCATTTATAGTAGCAAACACTCAGTGTACCTAGTTGTATCCTAAACGTGGCTATTGTACTTTTGTCTATTCACAGTATTGGAACGATATTTGCAGCACGTCTGCCTGCATTGCACACTCTAACTTTTTTAAACTCAGCCATTATACTAGCAAACACTCAGTGTACCTAGTGGCATCCTATACGTGGCTATTGGACTTTGCTATAGTCCCACTAGTGCAAAGACATTAGCAGAGCACATCTGCCTGCATTGCACACTACAACTCATTCTAACCAAGCCATTATACTAGCAAACACTCAGTGTACCTAGTGGCATCCTATACGTGGCTATTGGACTTTGCTATAGTCCCACTAGTGCAAAGACATTTGCAGAGCGCGTCTGCCTGCATTGCACACTCCAACTCATTAAAACCAAGCCATTATACTAGCAAACACTCAGTGTACCTAGTGGCATCCTATACGTGGCTATTGGACTTTGCTATAGTCCCACTAGTGCAAAGACATTTGCATAGCGCGTCTGCCTGCATTGCACACTCAAACTCATTTTAACTAAGCCATTATACTAGCAAACACTCAGTGTACCTAGTGGCATCCTATACGTGGCTATTGGACTTTGCTATAGTCCCACTAGTGCAAAGATATTAGCAGAGCACATCTGCCTGCATTGCACACTCCAACTTTTTTAAACTAAGCAATTTTACTAGCAAACACTCAGTGTACCTAGTGGCATCCTAAACGTGGCTATTGGACTTTGCTATAGTCCCACTAGTGCAAAGACATTTGCAGAGCACGTCTGCCTGCATTGCACACTACAACTCATTGTTACTAAGCCATTATACTAGCAAACACTCAGTGTACCTAGTTGTATCCTAAACGTGGCTATTGTACTTTTGTCTATTCACAGTATTGGAACGATATTTGCAGCACGTCTGCCTGCATTGCACACTCTAACTTTTTTAAACTCAGCCATTTATAGTAGCAAACACTCAGTGTACCTAGTTGTATCCTAAACGTGGCTATTGTACTTTTGTCTATTCACAGTATTGGAACGATATTTGCAGCACGTCTGCCTGCATTGCACACTCTAACTTTTTTAAACTCAGCCATTATACTAGCAAACACTCAGTGTACCTAGTTGTATCCTAAACGTGGCTATTGTACTTTTGTCAATTCACAGTATTGGAACGTTATTTGCAGCACGTCTGCCTGCATTGCACACTCAAACTTTTTTAAACTCAGCCATTTATAGTAGCAAACACTCAGTGTACCTAGTTGTATCCTAAACGTGGCTATTGTACTTTTGTCAATTCACAGTATTGGAACGTTATTTGCAGCACGTCTGCCTGCATTGCACACTCAAACTTTTTTAAACTCAGCCATTTATAGTAGCAAACACTCAGTGTACCTAGTTGTATCCTAAACGTGGCTATTGTACTTTTGTCTATTCACAGTATTGGAACGTTATTTGCAGCACGTCTGCCTGCATTGCACACTCTAACTTTTTTAAACTCAGCCATTATACTAGCAAACACTCAGTGTACCTAGTTGTATCCTAAACGTGGCTATTTTACTTTTGTCTATTCACAGTATTGGAACGATATTTGCAGCACGTCTGCCTGCATTGCACACTCTAACTTTTTTAAACTCAGCCATTATACTAGCAAACACTCACTGTACCTAGTTGTATCCTAAACGTGGCTATTGTACTTTTGTCAATTCACAGTATTGGAACGTTATTTGCAGCACGTCTGCCTGCATTGCACACTCAAACTTTTTTAAACTCAGCCATTATACTAGCAAACACTCACTGTACCTAGTTGTATCCTAAACGTGGCTATTGTACTTTTGTCAATTCACAGTATTGGAACGTTATTTGCAGCACGTCTGCCTGCATTGCACACTCAAACTTTTTTAAACTCAGCCATTATACTAGCAAACACTCACTGTACCTAGTTGTATCCTAAACGTGGCTATTGTACTTTTGTCAATTCACAGTATTGGAACGTTATTTGCAGCACGTCTGCCTGCATTGCACACTCAAACTTTTTTAAACTCAGCCATTTATAGTAGCAAACACTCAGTGTACCTAGTTGTATCCTAAACGTGGCTATTGTACTTTTGTCTATTCACAGTATTGGAACGTTATTTGCAGCACGTCTGCCTGCATTGCACACTCTAACTTTTTTAAACTCAGCCATTATACTAGCAAACACTCAGTGTACCTAGTTGTATCCTAAACGTGGCTATTTTACTTTTGTCTATTCACAGTATTGGAACGATATTTGCAGCATGTCTGCCTGCATTGCACACTCTAACTTTTTTAAACTCAGCCATTATACTAGCAAACACTCACTGTACCTAGTTGTATCCTAAACGTGGCTATTGTACTTTTGTCAATTCACAGTATTGGAACGTTATTTGCAGCACGTCTGCCTGCATTGCACACTCAAACTTTTTTAAACTCAGCCATTATACTAGCAAACACTCACTGTACCTAGTTGTATCCTAAACGTGGTTATTGTACTTTTGTCAATTCACAGTATTGGAACGTTATTTGCAGCACGTCTGCCTGCATTGCACACTCAAACTTTTTTAAACTCAGCCATTATACTAGCAAACACTCACTGTACCTAGTTGTATCCTAAACGTGGCTATTGTACTTTTGTCTATTCACACTACTGCAAATCTATGTGCAGCACCTCTGCATGACAACCTCGTGCTCTGTTTTTAATAAGCTATAATGATAGCACAAAATACTGCCATTTTGTGGCATCATAGAACTGGCTGTTGTATTCCATTAGTGCCCCACTGGTGACAAGCTATTTCTAGCACCTCTACATCACACCCTCATGCACATTTAGCTACGCTAATGTTATAGCAAACTCATGGAATTCATTGCTGCATTTCATAATTCGGAGGGATAGAAAGTCAGGCTTCCTTTAGCTTTTCCTTCTGTTCATAGACAGCATCTCCAAGACAAATTTCCCCTCCACGTCTAAGTGTGGAGAGGCAGCTAGTGCGCATGCGTGTGCCGATGTACCCCAGCTGCAGCATAATTACAGTGTTTCGCCTAGTGAGTATGCTCAGCCTGACTGTGCCATTCCTGACGCTAAGTCTTCATTTCGGGATACAGCGCATGCTCCCACACTAAGTGTGAAAAGCCTCTTTGCACAGGTGCTTGCATTCTGTGCCGGGTCTAAGTCCTGTTTTGTGCCTAGACACCATGCTAAAGCTGATAGTCTTTTTTCAGAGACTGTATTTCATGCTACTGAGCATGCTCAGGCACTTCCTGCATCAGAGACTAGGTCCGGTAATGAACTCTTTGGCCCTGGCCCTGATGTGGGGGTCCCATATAGACCACAGGGCATCAGGTGTCCTCCCAAATGGCTTGCAGAGGCCCACACCTATGACTTGTCACCGCATTATTGATGGTCAGACGATGACTGGTGAGGTGTTTGGGTCATGGCAGCCATGAGGTCATCATTGAAGTTGCGTTTCCAAATAGGACGCTAGTTATGCCACTCATGACGTGTCACTCTGCTTTTGTCTCCAGGAGGTGCATTGTGGTTCACCCTGGTTTGGGGCGGACCCAGGTTATAAAAGGGGCTGGAGCCAACAAGGAGGTGCGCAGTCTTCTATTATGCTCCGAAAGAGCACACCTCCATGTGTTGAACCCATTGCGGCTTTAGGCCAGAGGTAGGCAGGGATAGGGTGGTGGATGCAGGCCACCACCACAGTTGGTAACGCAGAACGGTTAAGACCAGCTCCTGTCCTAACAGTCCTGCTTGTGCAGCCCAGTGGCATTAACAGGCCTGCTGCTGCTGATGCGCCTGCTGTCCACAGGTGTGGCCCCTACGCACACGGTCAGCGTACTCAATGGCCCCTGTGTTGTTAACAGGGAGTTCCTGGGCTGGGTGGGCATGTGGACCCTGTGACGCTAACAGGGCTCACAGTCTCCAGATCCGAATGGCGTCTAACTCGGTTCAGGCTACTATTAGTTTCATAGCCACACAGCTCTGTATCCTCCACCAAACCTTCAAGTTGCCAACCTCTCCTTTTCCAACTGGGAGCACGGTGGACACTGACTGCTGAAGGTGATATATACCTTTCTCTTTCTTTTCTTATTAATTTTTGTTATATAGCGGTCACAGATTATATACCACTTTATCCAAATCTGCCAGTCCCACTGTAACAGATGTTGTTTCTTCAGCAAATGTTACAGTTGTTTAACCACCAAATCCACGGACCAAAATTTATTTCCCCTTTCCAACACACCTGTTCCCCTTTCCAACAGCATCTGTCCTTTTTCAACTCATTTTGGGATATGACCAAAAGTGCAACTGTGCAGGGACACCGTACTCAACGCCATCTCAGCACAGCAGCCATCCCTCGGTCCCTCCGATGTGGACAAGTAAAAGACCATTTCCTCCTATCCATGACAAAGTGTTGAGATTCACTCTGTGCAGCACTGGTGTTTAGTGGAAAAGTAGATCTAAGATTGCGTACCACATTCTGCAGATACTCCTGTATACGTGCGTCTATTTCTATGGCAGGAATTAGTTCGCCAAATTTTGTCTTGTACCGGGGATCTAACAGTGTGGCAACCCAGTATTCAGGATTACTTCAAATTCATACAATCCGAGGGTCATGTAGGTAGTGCAGCAAGAAGGCGCTCATGTGTCTTGTGCATCCAGGAGGACCAAGTCCTTGGTGTGTTGGTGGCAGAGAGGTGAGAATCGTGCATCCTTCCTCTGCCCTCTACCCACAACCTCGCACAACCGAAATGTGAGCAAGCTCTCACTCATCTGCTGAGTCTTCCATGCCCATCGCCAGTTCGTCCTCCATTTCTTCATGGGCTCCTGCACTTTCATCAACACTTTTTGCTGATACTATGCGCCCTTGTTAATCCCTCTCCCTCACCATGACTGCCGCATAGGTGCCGCTGACCATCTGGACCTCGTAGATCTTGTTATCCCTTCCGCATATGACTCCTCCTGTACTTCCTCCCCTTCCTCTTGTCCCAACACCTGACTCCGAATAATAATTACAGTGTGCTCCATCATGTAGATGACCAGAATTGTCACGCTGAGAATGACATTGCCAGTGCTAAACATCTTCGTCGACATTTCAAAACTGTGTAGCAGGGTGCATAGGTCCTTGATCTGACACCACTCCAGCAGCGTGATCTGCACCACCTCTGGATCAACTTATCCCAGGCTATATGTCTTACCGTATTTCAGCAGGGCTCTGCGGTGCTGCCACACACGCTGCAACATGTGCAGATTCCAATTCCTGCGTGTCGGAACATCGCATTTCCGGCGTTTAACTGCCAGACCCTAAGACTTCCGGAGTGATGAAAGTTGTTGAGCTGCTGTGTGCGCACGATGGAAGTGAGCACATAGCGAGCGTGCCCGCTGCACAAGGCCATGTAGGCCGTGATGGTGTTTTAAAAATTGCTGGAGAATTCGGATCAACACGTGAGCCATAAAAGGCACGTGTGTCACATTGCCCTGAGGATGGCCCGCAGCCAGGTTTGCATCATTGCCGCACACGGCTGTTAAGTCACCAACGGAGTCCGCTCCGTCAATTTGTACTCCGGTCGCCAGGTGACAACGTGTTCCTTTCATGAATAGTGCTGATGATGGGAGAGTAGTCGATGCCAGCGGCGCAGGTGGACGCAGGTTATGCTCACCCACTGGGCTGCATTACCTTGACAGATGCAGAATCTCTGGCTGAATGTAGCTGGTGGGTATCTCACAGATGAAATACCATCATTCAGCTACAACCAATGGGAAGACACCACACCCTTTTTTATGCCCATCCTGTCTGCAGACCACTGCCAGACATAGCTATGAACCTCTGGTTAATTTTACCCCCAGTTCAGTTTTATGATTTTGTGTGCTTGTTACCTGACTACTTTTCCTGCTTGCTGTTTATGTACCTTGTTGGCCGATACGCATTTCACCTCTGCTTGTTTTCTGATTAAGTCCTGGCCGTCCCATTCTGTTCCTGTTCCTCAATTAATGTTTTGACCCTGCCTGACTACTATTCTCTGTAATAGCGGTGTGACTCACATTTCCCATACATTTCAAAGTAAAACTTTGACCGCCTGATGGCATTGGGCTCTGCTGCCAGCATAGTAAGGAGGTGTGTGGTAGTCCTTGTGCGCAGTTGCAAGGAAGGGTGGCCTGACCACACAGGGTTTGCGCAAAGGTAGAGGACCCACACGAGGTTGAAGAGGCAGAAGCAGTGTATTAACTTCTACATACAGAACAAGGATTGAAACAACTCGTGGGGACGGCAAGACTTGTACAGCAGACCCTTCTCCATCTCTCACCATAGTTTGCCAGTGCCCAGTCAGTGACATGTAATGACCCTGTCTATGCTTACTGGTCCAAGTATCTGTGTTGAAATGCACCCTGTCGCACACAGATTTTCTCAAGGAAGTGGTGATGTTGTGTGCGACATGCCGGTGTAGCGCGGGCATGCTTTTCTTGGAGAAGCAGTGGTGATTGGGCATCTGGTACTGGGGCACAGCGACAGACATAAGGTCTGTAAAATCCTGTGTGTCCACTACGCGTAAAGGCAGCATTTCGGTAGCCAACAGCTTACAGAGGGATAGAGTCAACCACTTAGCTTTGTCATGGGTCGCAGTAAGTGGCCTTTTATTTGACCACATCTGAGGGACAGAGATCTGGCTGCTGTCTGTAGACGGTGTTGAGTAGGGTGTCCCTGGAAAAATGCAGGTTTGTGAGAAAAGTGCAGGCGGAGACATGATGTTGGCTTCATCTTGCCTTCAGATCTGTTCATCTTGTATCATTTTTAAAAAACACAGCAAGCAAGGGTTACTCCAAGCGGAGTCTCCCTTTTTTTCCAAAAATTGGGCCCCACACAGACACCTTATCAGTGGCAGCACTTGTGCCCTAGTTGCAAACAGGATGTTTTGATTTGCATCAAGCACATTCCAAATCCACAAGCATTTACTCTCCCCAGGATGACACAGGGGTAGTAAATTCCTTCTGGATCCATGACTTGTTCATTTTGATGAACGTCAGTCTGTCCACATTGTCACTGGACAGACGCGTGCGCTTATCTGTCAGCACACACCCAGCAGCACTGAAGACACGTTCAGAGACAACGCTGGCAGCTGGACACGACAAAATCTTCGAGGTGTAACTGGAGAGCTCTTGACATTTTTCTAGATTTGAAGCACAAAAGGAGCAAGGCTCCATTTGCAAAGTCATTGCATCGATGTTCATTTGGAGATACTCCTGTATCATCCTCTCCATCCGTTGACTATGTGTCAGACTTGTTGTCTCTGGTGGCCTTGCAAAGGAGGGTCTAAAAAAATTATGAAAAGATTCCATAAAATTGCTGTTACCAGCACCAGATACGGTCCTACTGGTACGGGTAGACTGTTGAAGATGACGAGGCCGTCCCATGTTTGTCAAGTTACAACTGGGAGAATCACTCCCTTCACCTGCACGGTTGTTTGGTGGAAAAGCCGAGCTAAGATCGAGTAACAGCTTCTGCTGATACTCCTGCATACGTGCGTCCCTTTCTATGGGTGGAATTATGTCACAAAATTTGGACTTGTCCCGGGGATCTAATAGTGTGGCAAGCCAGTAGTCATCATCACTTCTAATTTTGACAATACGAGGGTCATGTTGGAGGTAGTGCAACAAGAAGGCACTCATGTGTCTTGCGCAGCCATGCGCACCAAGTCCACGCTGTGTTTGTGGCATAGAGGTGCTAACCGTTCTTTCTTCCTCTGTCATCTCCCCCCAACCTCTTTCAACTGAAATTTGACCAAGGTCCCCCTCATCTGCTGAGTCTTCCATGTCCATGGACAGTTCGTCCTCCATATCTTCATGTCCTCCTGCACCTTCCTCAACATCTCACCTGCTACCATGCGCCCTTGTTGATCCCTGTCCCCCATGGTCCCATGCCTGCCGCGTTGGTGATGATGAACGTCTGGACCTTGGTGATGTTGTTGTGTCTTGCGCATATGAATCCTCCTGTAGTTCCTCCCCTTCCTGTTGTCCCACCCCCTGACTACGAATAGTGTTTAGCGTGTGCTCCAGCATGTAAATGACTGTAATCGTCATGCTGATAATGGCATTGTCAGCGCTAAACATATTCGTCGCCATGTCGAAACTGTGCAGAAGGGTGCATAGGTCCTTGATCTGAGATCACTCCATCAGGGTGATCTGCCCCACTTCTGCATCTCGTTGGCCCAGGCTATACATCATGACGTATTGCACCAGGGCTCGCCGGTGCTGCCACAGTCGCTGTAACATGTGGAGAGTTGAATTCCAGCGTGTCGCCACATCGCATTTCAGGCGATGAACCGGCAGGCCGAAAGACTTCTGGAGCGATGCAAGTCGCTCAGGTGCGGCGGTTGAACGGCGGAAGTGAGCACTGCAGACAGTTTCCGTGCCCTGGTCAGAAGGCCATCTAGGCCGGGATAGTGTGTTAAAAATTGCTGGACAACAAGGTTAAACACGTGAGCCATACAAGGCACGTGTGTCACCTTGCCCAGGCGAAGGGCCGCACCCAGGTTTGCAGCATTGTCGCACACGGCCTTACCAGGCTGCAGGTTGAGTGGAGACAACCATTTATCAAAATCAGTCTCCAGAGCTGCCCACAACTCAGTCGCTGTGTGACTCCTATTTCAAAGACATGTCAAGCTAAAGACCGCCTGATGCCGTTGCGCTCTGCTACCAGCATAGTAATGAGGGGTGCGTGATTCCTTCTGCGCAGTGAGAACGCTGGTGGCCTGACCAGGCAGGCTTGGGGCGGAGGTGGAGGACCCAGATGAGGTGGAGGATGCAGAAGCAGTGGCGGAACTTGGACAGACAGAGGATTGACACACAAGTCGTGGGGACGGCAAGACTTGTGCAGCAGACCCTTCACCATCTATCACCATAGTTACCCAGTGGCCAGACAGCGACATGTAACGTCCCTGTCCATGCTTACTGGTCCAAGTATCGGTGGTGAAATGCACCCGTTCACACACAGAGTTTCTCAAGGAAGCGGTGATGTTGTGTGCGACATGCTGGTGTAGCGCGGGCACACCTTTCTTAGAGAAGTAGTGGCGACTAGGCATCTGGTACTGGGGCACAGCGACAGACATAAGGTCTCTAAAATCCTGTGTGTCCACTAGGCGGAAAGGCAGCATTTCTGTAGTCAACAGCTTACAGAGGGATAGAGTCAACCTCTTCGCTTTGTCATGGGTCGCAGGAAGTGGCCTTTTATTTGACCACATCTGAGGGACAGAGATCTGGCTGCTGTGTGTAGACGGTGTTGAGTCGGGTGTCCCTGGAAAAATGCAGCTTTGTGAGGAAAGTGCAGGCGGAGACATGATGTTGCCTTCATCCAAAGTTGGTGCTATCGATGTCTGAGAGAGCTGTACACACTCACTTGTTTCCCCTTCCAAACCAACTGACGACCTACCAAGCAAACTGCCTGTTGCGGTTACAGTGGTGGAAGTTGTGGGTGGAAAAACAGGTGTGACAGCTGTCCCCACAGTCCTAGAAGATGACGAGCGCGCGGATGCACTGGAAGGGGCAGGCGGTGGATGGTTCGCTCCGCTAGGCCGCATTGCAGCACGGTGAGCTTCCCATCGGGCCATATGATATTTATTCATGTGACGATTCATGGAAGAAGTTGTCAAACTGCTGAGGTTTTGACCTCTACTAAGAGAACCATGACAAATTTTACAGATCACATAATTTGGGCGATCTTTTTCTATGTCAAAAAAGGACCTGGCTAGGCAAGGCTTAGAGGCCATGCGACCTGTTGATCCACCCCGAATAATGCTCAGAGGCAGAGTGGTGGCTGAGGATGCAGTTGTAGACGTGCTACCAGTGCTCCGACTGTGTCCAGGAAGGCGCCAGGTTACTTCGACGTCGGTTGCATCCTCCTCCACCGCCTCTGTTGACCTCCTCGAGTGTCTGACTGTGGGTTGACAGTAGGTGTGATCTAGAACTTAATCATCAATTGTTGTGTTTGCACTCCCCTACCCCTCAGACCGAGTTTCTTCTTGCCCTGACCGAATATTTAAGTTGTCATCCCAATCGGGTATCTGCGTCTCATCTTCATCAGTATGTTCCTCATTGCCTATAACCACAGTTGTTGGAAAGGCAGCATTTTGGTAGCCAACAGTTTGCATATGATGAAAGTCAACCTCCAAGCCATTTCATGCCCTTCTAAAAGCATGTAAAACACAGCGAGGGGACTCCAACCACAGTCTCCCTCGTTGCCACTAACTGGGCCACACACACCCCACTTGACTGGCATCGGTTGAGCCCCCTTTTGAAAAAGAAAAAGATGCTTTGCATGAAGCACTCTCAAAAATACGCGTGCCTTTCCCGTCCCCTGGCTGACCCAGGGGAAGAAAAGTCCTCTGAGAGCCATGACTTGTTCATCTTGGTTCTTTTAGAGACACAGCGAGGGGACTCCAACCACAGTCTCCCTCGTTGCCACTAACTGGGCCACACACACCCCACTTGACTGGCATCGGTTGAGCCCCCTTTTGAAAAAGAAAAAGATGCTTTGCATGAAGCACTCTCAAAAATACGCGTGCCTTTCCCGTCCCCTGGCTGACCCAGGGGAAGAAAAGTCCTCTGAGAGCCATGACTTGTTCATCTTGGTTCTTTTAGAGACACAGCGAGGGGACTCCAACCACAGTCTCCCTCGTTGACACTAACTGGGCCACACACACCCCACTTGACTGGCATCGGTTGACCCCCCCTTTTGACAAAGAAAAAGATGCTTTGCATGAAGCACTCTCAAAAATACGCGTGCCTTTCCCGTCCCCTGGCTGACCCAGGGGAAGAAAAGTCCTCTGAGAGCCATGACTTGTTCATCTTGGTTCTTTTAGAGACACAGCGAGGGGACTCCAACCACAGTCTCCCTCGTTGCCACTAACTGGGCCACACACACCCCACTTGACTGGCATCGGTTGACCCCCCCTTTTGACAAAGAAAAAGATGCTTTGCATGAAGCACTCTCAAAAATACGCGTGCCTTTCCCGTCCCCTGGCTGACCCAGGGGAAGAAAAGTCCTCTGAGAGCCATGACTTGTTCATCTTGGTTCTTTTAGAGACACAGCGAGGGGACTCCAACCACAGTCTCCCTCGTTGCCACTAACTGGGCCACACACACCCCACTTGACTGGCATCGGTTGACCCCCCCTTTTGACAAAGAAAAAGATGCTTTGCATGAAGCACTCTCAAAAATACGCGTGCCTTTCCCGTCCCCTGGCTGACCCAGGGGAAGAAAAGTCCTCTGAGAGCCATGACTTGTTCATCTTGGTTCTTTTAGAGACACAGCGAGGGGACTCCAACCACAGTCTCCCTCGTTGCCACTAACTGGGCCACACACACCCCACTTGACTGGCATCGGTTGACCCCCCCTTTTGACAAAGAAAAAGATGCTTTGCATGAAGCACTCTCAAAAATACGCGTGCCTTTCCCGTCCCCTGGCTGACCCAGGGGAAGAAAAGTCCTCTGAGAGCCATGACTTGTTCATCTTGGTTCTTTTAGAGACACAGCGAGGGGACTCCAACCACAGTCTCCCTCGTTGCCACTAACTGGGCCACACACACCCCACTTGACTGGCATCGGTTGACCCCCCCTTTTGACAAAGAAAAAGATGCTTTGCATGAAGCACTCTCAAAAATACGCGTGCCTTTCCCGTCCCCTGGCTGACCCAGGGGAAGAAAAGTCCTCTGAGAGCCATGACTTGTTCATCTTGGTTCTTTTAGAGACACAGCGAGGGGACTCCAACCACAGTCTCCCTCGTTGCCACTAACTGGGCCACACACACCCCACTTGACTGGCATCGGTTGAGCCCCCTTTTGAAAAAGAAAAAGATGCTTTGCATGAAGCACTCTCAAAAATACGCGTGCCTTTCCCGTCCCCTGGCTGACCCAGGGGAAGAAAAGTCCTCTGAGAGCCATGACTTGTTCATCTTGGTTCTTTTAGAGACACAGCGAGGGGACTCCAACCACAGTCTCCCTCGTTGCCACTAACTGGGCCACACACACCCCACTTGACTGGCATCGGTTGACCCCCCCCTTTTGACAAAGAAAAAGATGCTTTGCATGAAGCACTCTCAAAAATACGCGTGCCTTTCCCGTCCCCTGGCTGACCCAGGGGAAGAAAAGTCCTCTGAGAGCCATGACTTGTTCATCTTGGTTCTTTTAGAGACACAGCGAGGGGACTCCAACCACAGTCTCCCTCGTTGCCACTAACTGGGCCACACACACCCCACTTGACTGGCATCGGTTGACCCCCCCTTTTGACAAAGAAAAAGATGCTTTTCATGAAGCACTCTCAAAAATACGCGTGCCTTTCCCGTCCCCTGGCTGACCCAGGGGAAGAAAAGTCCTCTGAGAGCCATGACTTGTTCATCTTGGTTCTTTTAGAGACACAGCGAGGGGACTCCAACCACAGTCTCCCTCGTTGCCACTAACTGGGCCACACACACCCCACTTGACTGGCATCGGTTGAGCCCCCTTTTGAAAAAGAAAAAGATGCTTTGCATGAAGCACTCTCAAAAATACGCGTGCCTTTCCCGTCCCCTGGCTGACCCAGGGGAAGAAAAGTCCTCTGAGAGCCATGACTTGTTCATCTTGGTTCTTTTAGAGACACAGCGAGGGGACTCCAACCACAGTCTCCCTCGTTGCCACTAACTGGGCCACACACACCCCACTTGACTGGCATCGGTTGAGCCCCCTTTTGAAAAAGAAAAAGATGCTTTGCATGAAGCACTCTCAAAAATACGCGTGCCTTTCCCGTCCCCTGGCTGACCCAGGGGAAGAAAAGTCCTCTGAGAGCCATGACTTGTTCATCTTGGTTCTTTTAGAGACACAGCGAGGGGACTCCAACCACAGTCTCCCTC
This sequence comes from Anomaloglossus baeobatrachus, assembly GCF_048569485.1. Classification (NCBI taxonomy): domain Eukaryota; kingdom Metazoa; phylum Chordata; class Amphibia; order Anura; family Aromobatidae; genus Anomaloglossus; species Anomaloglossus baeobatrachus. Next base: position 202,187,930 of record NC_134357.1, on the reverse strand, counting down.
GTTGCCACTAACTGGGCCACACACACCCCACTTGACTGGCATCGGTTGAGCCCCCCTTTTGACAAAGAAAAAGATGCTTTGCATGAAGCACTCTCAAAAATACGCGTGCCTTTCGCCTCCCCTGGCTGACCCAGGGGAAGAAAAGTCCTCTGAGAGCCAGGTCCACATTGTCAGTGGACAGACACGTGTGCTTATCTGCCAGCAGACCCCCAGCAGCACTGAAGACAGGTTCCGAGAGAACGCTGGCTGCAGGACACGACAAGATCCTCAAGGCGTACGTGGCGAGCTCAGGCAATTTATCCAGATTGGAAGCCTAAAATGAGCAGGGCTCAAGTTGCACAATAATGGAATCGATGTTTCTTTGCATATACTCATATATCTGTGTGTCTCCCTCTTTTTCCTTGTCCAGCTGTTTTGTTTTCACATGAGTATATGTCCTTGTCACTTTCCCATGTGTTTGTGTTATGTTGTGAGTTGTTTGTCACCTTTTGGACACCTTTCAGGGTGTTTTCTAGGTGTTTTACTGTGTTTGTGATTGCCTGCCATTGTTTCCTATGGGCTCGAGTTCGGTTCGTCGAACGTTCGACGAGCCGAACTCGAGCCAGACCCCCCGTTCGGCGAACCGCCTCGAGCCGAACCGGGACCGGTTCGCTCATCTCTACTCTTTATCCCTTTCTTTTTCAAAACTAACTAAAATATCATCAACATACTGTATGAGTACATAGATCCATCTGTCCATCAGTCTTTTTGTGCATAGGCAAGGATCAGCTTTGCTCCTTTGAAATTTTTCATTTGTGAGCACTTCTGTGATTTTATCATTCCATGCTTTAGCAGCTTGTTTTATACAATATATACTTTTCTGTAGTTTACAAACCCTGTTCATATTACTTTTATCTTTGAATCCTGGAGGTTGTTCCATGTAAATATCGTCTGTTAAATCTCCATTCAAAAATACTCTCTTTACGTCCAGATGATTCAACTCCATTTGTCTCATTGCTGCAATTGCAAACAAAGTTCTTATTGTAGTATGTTTGACAACTGGAGCAAATGTTTCATCATAGTCTTCTCCAAATTTTTGAGAATAACCTTTAGCTACGAGTCTTGCTCGGTATCGTTCAGCTTTGCCATCTGTTTGGTATTTTACTTTAAAAACCCATTAACATCCTATAGGTTTTCTTCCTTCTGGTAATTCTGTCAGTGACCATGTCTTTGAGTCATGCATGGATTTTATTTATGTTGCCTTTATCCATTTATTAGCTTCTTCTTCAGGAAGTCGAGATATGTCTTCCCAAGAGGAAAGTTCATAAATTTTGCTTGTACTTGCCTTGTATGAAAGACGTATTGGTGGTTTTCCTTTGTTTTCTCTTATTGAATGTCTTGGTTCTGTCTGTTTGTAGTTGTATCTCTTTATTTTCAGTATTCTGTTTTTCATCAATTCAACTTCTTTTTCATCAGATGATCTTTCAGTTATATCACTGCTGTTTTTCTCATTTTTTGTTTCCAGTAAAATCATAGTGTCTTCATTTAGATCCTCAATGAATGTCACACTGTTATTCACCATAACGCTGTCTGTTTTGGGATGTAGGATTTTATATCCTTTGCAATTTTCACTATATACAACAAATAGTCCTTCTATGGATCTGTTTTGAAGTTTGGAACGTTTATCTGTTGGAATAAATACAAAAACTTTACATCCAAAAACTCTTAAATGATTCACACTTGGTTTCTTATCTGCCACAGTTCATATAGTGTGTTTTTCGGTTTTGTAGGTAAGTAGCTGTCATTGCTGCTTCACCCCAATATTTCTCGTAGTTTGGAATCTGTTAGCATACATCTTATCATTTCAGTCAGAGTTCTGTTTTTTCTTTCTGCTACTCCATTTTGTTCAGGTGTGTATGGAACAGTCTTTTGATGCTCTATACCATTTTGTCTTAAGTAGTTTTCTATTTCGTATCCTGTGAATTCACCTCCATTATCACTTCTAATGACAATTGGCTTCCTCTGAAACTTGTTATTCGACTTTGTCACGTAGTCTACTAATTTATTGAAAACTACACTTTTGTTCTTGATCAAGTATGTGACTGTGTATCTTGAGTAGTCATCTATAAAAGTCACTATATATCTATTGCCTCCGGATGTAGTCACTTTAATGGGTCTACATACGTCAGTATGCACCAAATCAAGTGGTCTTGTACTTTTCGTCTGTCTTTCTTTAGGTATAGATATTCTTGTAGATTTAGATTTTATACAACATTCACATCTTACAGTAATTGAGAAATCAGATATCAATAGATTCTTTGTCAATTCTTTCTTTTGTAGCTCCATTATACTTTCAGGATGTCTGTGTCCTAGACGTCTATCCAACATGTGAATACAATTCTTGTGATCATATGTATACAACTTCATCTACTCCTTTAATGTGTCTAGATGATATAATTAGTAATTCATCCTCGCAAACAGATTTGTACTTTTGGGAAAAATGTATTCAAGAATTTTTTTTTTCTACTATATAGAATAACACTTATTAATAGGATTTAAAACCCTATTAATAAGTGTTATTCTATATGGTAGAAAAATAAAAAAAAAATATTGAATAAATTTTTCCCAAAAGCACAAATCTGAGCGGATGAATTCCTAGTACTAGTACCAGTTATCTTCTTATTAATATACCGGGCAATAGAGGAGTTTAGCCCTCAATCCAGCAGCAACAGATATTTAGGGACTCTAGCGCTGGTTGTATCTGTATAATATACAGATTATTTAATTTGTGGTTAGATGATATAATTGTTCATCTATCTGCCTTGACATTGGTTATTATCTTATTTCCCACTAGGATTATACATTCACCATCTTTGCATTTTACAGTAAAGGCCCCTTTACACACTGAAACTTTCTAGCGATCCCACCAGCGATCCCAACCTGGCCGGGATCGCTACAAAGTCTCTGGTGAGCTGTCAAACAGGCAAACCTGGCCAACGACGCAACAGCGATCCGGACCTGCAGAACGACCTAGCTAGTCATTGGGGACGTTGTAAAGCAGCTTTTTGAAAGGGAAGTCGCTAACAAAGTCGCTGTAAAGTCCCCTTTACACACTAAAACTTTGCTGCACAGCGGGAAACAAAGGACCAAAGAATGGTCCTGAACGATTTGTAGCGATCACAACTTCACAGCAGGGGCCAGGTCGCTGATGTGTTTCACACACTGCAATGTCGCTGGGGAGGTCGCTATAACGTCACAAAACCGGTGACGTTACAGCGATGTCGTTTGCGATGTTGCAGTGTGTAAAGCCACCTTTAGTCCTTTAGCTGTTAGACATTTTACAGATAACATTCTTCCTTCCAATCCTTGAACATATAACACATCCTGTACAAGTATTTTTGAATCATGCCCATACTTATTAGAACAGTTTAGCATTCCTTGTCCAATACCTTCCGCAGTTATTTTGCTCCCATCTGCAAGTTAAATGGCTTCCTTCTTATTTAAATCAAGTTCAGTAAAAAAACCTTTTATTACTTGTCATATGACTTGTTGCTTTTGAGTCAATAAACCAACCTGATGATGATTTCTTATCAGTTACTTTAAATGTGCCATTCCAATTATTTACACATGAATCAGAGATTGTGTTTTTCATCTTCTGTGTTTTCTCTTTATGGTGTAATTTGTGTTGTTCTGCTTTCCATATAGTACAGTCTTTCTTTAAATGTCCCTTTTTCTTACATCTGAAACATTCTCTTGTCTCTTTATTATAGGGTCTCTTTGATTCTGTAGCTTTAAGAGCATTTCCACCATCTTTTTCAGTAGAATCATTTGTTTGCCTTTTCCTTCTTTGATATTCATCTATGAGTCTGGTCTTCACAAACTCTAATGTGATGTCTGTTTAAGGTTTGGTCTCTAGTGCATTTATTAAAGCAGTGTATGAATTTGGTAAACTGCACAATAATATTACTACTATGTGACTATCCTTAATATCTTCACCAATTGATGTCAGCTATGATATCACTTCCATCATAGAGAATATATGCTCATGCATGTCACTGTCTGTACTCAGTCTCATAGTGTAAAGCTTTCTTAGTTGAAATAACTTGTGATTTAAGCTGGGTCTTTAATGTAGCTTTCCTAATGCCTCCCACATTCCCTGTGCTGTATCCTCATTCCTTATGTGGATTAATGGAGAATCTTCCACTAATAGGCTGATGGTAGCTCTTGCTTGTCTATTTTTCTTATCCCATATGTGATTATTATCATTGGATCTATCTGTAGTGATTACTTCCCATAAATCATCTTTAGACAATAACATCTCCACTTTGAACTTCCATAACTGATAGTTCTCATTATTCAGCTTAGCTACTGTGAGTTTTAGCTCTGTGCTATTCATTATCTTTAATTTGTCTAACTTGTTTGGAGAGAATTGTTCTAAAAAATTCTTCTGCATTCACCAGGGTCTTGCTGAGATTTCTGCTGTCCTGGGTGTCTGGGATTTTTTGTGACTGGGATTCTTTGGGGTGCCTGGAATTTTTTGGTGTTCCTGGGCCCATAACCTGCTGAATACCTTGTAGCTTCCCAGGTATAGAAAAAGGTTCACAGAGAAGATTACATGGAATAACAAGCTCTTTACTTCTTGGAAATCATAAGGTAATAATATGCACCGTCATACAGCATTGCGTCAGGAAGAGAAATTGAAACCAGGAAAAAAAACAAAAGAATTTTTACAATACAGTGAGTAAGGAAACTTTACACAACATTGCCATCTACTGTTAGATCAGAATAAAGTCCTCCTTCACAAATATAAAGAAGTCCTCATCTGTTGCATATACCAACAAAGTCTTCATTGGTGTATATCATATACAGCAGGCATTTCACAGTTTGTCCTCCTTCACTTTGTTGCAGTTTGCCAATGCATTAATTTACAACAGTGGCCAAATGTTACATTGTAGTAAATTAAATGTAGTGTTTTAGGACTGAAAACATAATTTAGTGAATTATGATTAGAGATGATCAGATTGACCTGTGGAGGATTGTGTTTGAGTTGAATTTCACAAAATTCACAGTTTTAGGCCCCCTTCACACGTCCGTGAAACACGTGCGTGTTTGGTCCGTTTCCGTATATACCGGAGACACGGCCAAACGTGCACCAATGTTAATCTATGATTGTGGTCACACGTGCGTTATTTCATTATGTCCGTGTGTGCGTGTCCGTGATCCGTATGTGTATGCGTTTTGCACGGATGCATGTCCGTTATCTGCACGGAGCACGCACACGTGGACACAATGAAAGTCTATGGGTATGTGCACACACGTTAGTAAACACGTATGCATCTACCTATAGTCCGTGTCCGTTTGGTGTTTTTATTTCTAGTGATGTCGGCTATTCTTTCTATTTCTGTGTATGTCGGTCAATCTCCCTGAGTCTGTCGGTCGGTCTCTCTGTCTCTCTGTCGGTCTCTCTGTCTGTCTGTCCCTCTCTCACAGTCTGTCGGTCAGTTTCCCCCCCTCTCTCATACTTACCGTTCCCCGATCTCCGGCGCGGCCCTGCACGGCATTCACACTGCTGCGGCGGCTTTTACTATTTTGAAAAAGCCGGCCGCTCATTAAACAATCTCCTATTCCCTGCTTTCCCCGCCCACCGGCGCCTATGATTGGTTGCAGTGAGACACGCCCCCACACTGAGTGACAGGTGTCACACTGCACCCAATCACAGCAGCCGGTGGGCGTGTCTATACTGTGCAGTAAAATAAATAAATAAATAATTAAAAAAAAATGGCGTGCGGTCCCCCCCAATTTTAATGCCAGCCAGATAAAGCCATACGGCTGAAGGCTGGTATTCTCAGGATGGGGAGCTCCACGTTATGGGGAGCCCCCCACCCTAACAATATCAGTCAGCAGCCGCCCAGAATTGCCGCATACATTATATGCGACAGTTCTGGGGCTGTACCCGGCTCTTCCCGATTTGCCCTGGTGCTTTGGCAAATCGGGGTAATAAGGAGTTATTGGCAGCCCATAGCTGCCAATAAGTCCTAGATTAATCATGTCAGGCATCTATGAGACACCCTCCATGATTAATCTGTAAATTACAGTAAATAAACACACACACACCAGAAAAAATCCTTTATTAGAAATAAAAACACACACATATACCCTGGTTCACCACTTTAATCAGCCCCAAAAAGCCCTCCATGTCCGGCGTACTCCAGGATGGTCCAGCGTCGCATCCAGCGCTGCTGCATGGAGGTGACAGGAGCTGCAGAAGACACCGCCGCTCCGGTCACCTCCACGCAGCTAATGAAGACAGCGGCGCGATCAGCTGAGCTGTCACTGAGGTTACCCGCTGTCACTGGATCCAGTGACAGCGGGTAACCTCAGTGACAGATCAGCCGATCGTACGGCTGTCTTCATTAGCTGCGTGGAGGTGACCGGAGCGGCTGTCTCTTCTGCAGCTCCTGTCACCTCCATGCAGCAGCGCTGGATGCGACGCTGGACCATCCTGGAGTACGCCGGACATGGAGGGCTTTTTGGGGCTGATTAAAGTGGTGAACCAGGGTATATGTGTGTGTTTTTTATTTCTAATAAAGGATTTTTTCTGGTGTGTGTGTGTTTATTTACTGTAATTTACAGATTAATCATGGAGGGTGTCTCATAGACGCCTGACATGATTAATCTAGGACTTATTGGCAGCTATGGGCTGCCAATAACTCCTTATTACCCCGATTTGCCAAAGCACCAGGGCAAATCGGGAAGAGCCGGGTACAGCCCCAGAACTGTCGCATATAATGTATGCGGCAATTCTGGGCGGCTGCTGACTGATATTGTTAGGGTGGGGGGCTCCCCATAACGTGGAGCTCCCCATCCTGAGAATACCAGCCTTCAGCCGTATGGCTTTATCTGGCTGGCATTAAAATTGGGGGGGACCGCACGCCATTTTTTTTTAATTATTTATTTATTTATTTTACTGCACAGTATAGACACGCCCACCGGCTGCTGTGATTGGGTGCAGTGTGACACCTGTCACTCAGTGTGGGGGCGTGTCTCACTGCAACCAATCATAGGCGCCGGTGGGCGGGGAAAGCAGGGAATAGGAGATTGTTTAATGAGCGGCCGGCTTTTTCAAAATAGTAAAAGCCGCCGCAGCAGTGTGAATGCCGTGCAGGGCCGCGCCGGGGATCGAGGAACGGTGAGTATGAGAGAGGGGGGGAAACTTCAGTTACTCGGGGGATTAGCGGTCACCGGTGAATCCTTCACAGGTGACCGCTAATCAGTACTCGGCACAGACAGAGCCGCGGTATGAGGATGAAGTCGGGTGAAGTTCACCCGAGTTCATTCTCATCGCGCAACTCTGTCTGCTGTCAGCCGACGTTTATAAACAACATTGTGCATCACACACACGGACATTACACACGGACATTACACGTACACATACACGTTAATTCCACACGCACACACGGACGTTCTGCACACAAACACGGCTAGCATACGCAATTCACACAGGTGCCACACGGACCATAAAAACGGACACAAAAACGGGACACGGACCCGAAAAACGGCCCGTAACACACGAGCGTGTTTTTCACGGACGTGTGAAGGGGGCCTTACACAAATTTGAACATGTTGTCATTGAATGAAAAGTTCGCAAAATAAAATTTGACCGGCATTATTTCCTACACTTCTGAAGTATCAGAGAGCAAGTAACGTCATTTTCTGTTGATGTACAGGCCTCGCTATAATGTCCTGCTGTTATGTTATCTTACAGATTATCATACATTGTATAATCGTGGTCAGTACCTGGGCCATCTGAGATCAGCGGTTCCCAGTGGAGCACAGTTTGTACAGTTTCAGTTGATTTTCATCTACAGTGTCACTGGGAAAGTCTCTCTCTCCTGTAGAGTGTAACCTCTTATGGAAAGTGGGGTTCTCTCTCTCTCTCTTCTGTACAATGTAAGCTCTTATAGTAAGCAAGTTCCTCTCTCTCTCCTTTAGGCCTGTTTCAGACGTCAGTGATTCTGGTACGTTTGTGCTTTTGTTTATACGTACCAGAATCACTGACATACACAGACCCATTATAATCAATGGGTCTGCACACACATCAGTGATTTTTCACTGACCGTGTCTCCGTGTGTACGCCACACGTGATTGCCGCACGGAGACAAGTCTTTTTTTTCTGGCATCACCGATGTCCCACAGACCACACGTACCAAAAAAACACGTACATATAAAATAAAAAACATTTTCAACTCACCTTTCAAGCGATGCTCTGTGCAATCTGTGCTCTCTGCAGCTTCCTGGCCGGCTCATGCATATTCATGAATGCAGCCAGAGCCGACCCAGAAGTAGCTGCAGAGAGCGGTGGGCGGATGCTGCAAAGACGAGGAGTTTAGCATCATGGAGAGCAGGAACGTGACAAGTGATTAATGTCCATGTGCAAACATGGAGTACGGATCACATATCATGGATAGCGGCACACAGAGGGACATAGGCGTTTTTTACACGTCAGTAAAGAATGTCTGTGTTTTTTACTGATGTGTGAAAGATGCCTTAGAATGTAAACTCTTTTTGTCAGCAGGGTCCTCTTTCTCTGTCGTGTAGAGTGTAAACTCTTAAAGTTAGTGAGTTCCTCTCTCTTTATCTCCACTAGAGTTTTTGCTCTTATTGTGAGCGGGGTCCTTTCACCCTCTCTTCTGTACAGTGTAAGCTCATACGGTAAGAGAGTCCTCTCTTTCTCTGTCCTGTGAAGTGTAAGCTATTATGTAAGCTATTATGGCCAGGAGGGTCTTCTCTATCTATCTTCTTTAGTGTGTAAGCTTTTCTAGTTAAGTGAGGTCCTCTCTCTCCTGTACAGTGTAAGCTCTTATGGTCAGTGGAGTCTTCTGTAAAGTGTAAACTCTTATGGTCAGTTGGGTCCTTTCTCTCTCCCTGCTGTAGAGAGTACATTTTTATGATAAGTAAGGACTTTTTGCTCTCTCTTCTTTAGAGTGTAAGCTTGTATGGTCAGCGGGGTTCTGTCGATCTCTCCAATAGAGAGAGTGTAAGCTCTTGTGGTCAGATGGTGTAGAGGGAAAGTATTGGATGTGTACATATATATAAACTGTATAAATATATATACAGTCGAAACCAGAAGTTTGCATAAACTATCTAAAAAGACACATATGCAAATTTTTCTCACATTAAATCAGAATAAACAATTTCTGGTTTGGATCAATTACCAAAAATATTTATAATTACCAAATTCCAGAATAATGAGAAAGAGAATGTTTTAAGGTATTTTTAGTACTTTCTACAAAGTCAAAAGTTGGCATACATTTCATTACTAGAGATGAGCGAACCGGTCGGCTCGAGTTCGATTCGCCGAACAGAGGTCTCATTCGAGTTCGGTTCGGCGAACCACTCGAACCGCATAGGAAACAATGGGAGGCAATCACAAACACATAAAAACACCTAGAAAACACCCTCAAAGGTGTTCAAAAGGTGACAAACAACTCACAACACAACACAAACACATGGGAAAGTGACAAGGACATATACTCATACGAAAACAAAAAAGCTGGACAAGGAAAAAGAGGAGGAGACACAGATATAGGCATGGCATGCCCTTCTAAAATCATAAAAAAAACACAGCAAGGTTACTCCAAGCGGAGTCTCAGTTTTTCCAAAAATTGGGCCACACACACACCCACCCCTTCAGTGGCAGCACTTGTGCCCCAGTTGTACACTTCACAGGTAGATTTGCATCAAGCACATTCAAAAATACACCATCCTTAACCGTCCCCAGGATGACACCGGGGTAGGTAGCTAAGTCTTTCCTGATCCCAGCTCTATTCATCTTGGATCATTTTTAAAAACAATGTAAGCAAGGGTTACTCAAAGCGGAGTCTTCCTTTTTTTCCAAAAATTGGGCCCCAAACACACCCACCCCTTCAGTGGCAGCACTTGTGCCCCAGTTGTACACTTCACAGCTAGATTTGCATCAAGCACATTCAAAAATAAGCCATCCTTAACCGACCCCGGGGTAGGTAGCAAAGTTTTTGCTGAACCATGACTTGTTCATCTTGGCTCCTTTTAAAAAACACAGCAAGCAAGGGTTACTCCAAGCAGAGTCTCACTTTTTCCAAAAATTGGGTCACACACACACGCTCCCCTTCAGTGGCAGCACTTGTGCCCCAGTTGTACACTTCACAGCTAGATTTGCATCAAGTAGTTAATGAAAAAGGAAAGACCTCGCATCACCTCCCATAGGTGCTCAGGAGAAATTAGACAGTCACTTAGAAGGTTATCTCCGGCACACTAATAATTTCCAATAGACCAAAAAATGAACGCAGTAGTTGGATATCAAAATCTCTTTCTTTTATTTTGTTAGTGCAAAACGTGAAAAAAAAGGTGCTGTGCAATTGTCCGCCAGGTGTCGACGTTTCGGCTAACAAGCCTTCATCAGGTCGGACAGGCTATTTACATTATATACAAAGGAGATCAGTAATTTGTAATACATGGCTGCATTTGACAGGGTATATGAGGCTAAGGTTGAACGTCAAATTACATAGAATTACATAGATGATGGCAAAATTGGTAAAGACAAAGGTACATAGATCAGTGCATACAGTTTAGACATGAAGAGGACATACATGGAGGTTTACCGAACTTATTAATTAGTCATGCTCTATGGCCCAGTGGTGCTGGGTAAGGAGCAATGTGAAGTCACCGTGCAGTATGGGGAACATGGTAAGATTGCTCACCTTGACCTATACTGGAGTAATAGCTTGGTGAATGTGTAAGATGGCTGCCGGGATATGGAGACCTCCGTGTGGAGACAACTAAAGGAGGAGGGAACAAGAGTAAGGAGGAATCAGGGTAAAAGGGAGGCAAAAGAGGGGAGGGAGTGTCTCTTGTGACCTACCCTCTATGGGGTCCCTTGGTGTTGCCGGTGTACAGGGTCAGGTCTTAAGAATATGTGTGGTTTCTAATGAGGCGATCTGGAGCACGGAACATAAATTAATCTGTTAAGTTGAGTAACTGAATGGTACTGTTCCCTGGGTAAAATCCATAGGGGGAAACGAAGTATTAATTACCCCGGTAGTAGTATATGTATCTTGCTGGAGCGTCCAGGTATTTAGAAGGTATGGCAACCAACCAGAGGTCAGGTAGCTCCTATAATGTGATATCAATGTTCAAAGATCATTGGATGGACTGGTGGGTAAGAAGAGGGAGGGATAGTGAGTAAAATAAGAATAATGTTACCGTTTAACTTTGGTACTATGGTCTGGTATATGGTCCGTTGGACTCAGAAGATGTTGGTCTCTTGGGATTATTGAGGGCAGATCCTGTGGTTTGGAGGCAGGGTCCACAGCTCATGCTAGGAATCAGGGGATTGCGCCTGATTGTTATTTGGCTGTACCAAATAAGATGACATCAGAGTGATTTAGAATGGTAACATAGAGAAGAGAGTAGATAAAAGGAGAGGGAGGGGAGTGGGAGGGGGGGGGGAAGAGAAAAACAGGAGATAAACTGAGGAACATTTTACCTAGTGACTTCAGTGGTATAGCCAGGAAAAAGGTCCGTAGGATTAATAATCATGGGAGAGTCATGTAGGGTGCAGCTCCTGTAGTATAGGGACAGGGTCCAGGACTCACGTTTACAATCAGGGTGATGAGTCTGATTGATGCTTTAGCTATACAAATGAAACCAGGGGTAATAACTTGGTGACTATAGGGTATGGAGTGAAGGAAGGGAAAAAAACAGTGTGGAGATTAAATGGAAGTGAAATTACCTAGTGCCCTCATAGGTATGGCCTGGAGGAAAAGTCCATGGGCATGGAGGGAATTAAGGTAGCTGGCTATGGAGAGAGGGAAGACGGTAAAACACATGTCTCAGGGTAATGTTATAGGTCCGGCAATGTCCAAGTGAGTCATCTTACCATGAGTCTGTAGTGCAGAAGTGAATCGCTCGTCCTGTGGGATACATGGTTAATGGGGAAGCGTCCTTTTAACAAAGAAAGAGCCGCGACGTCACTTCCGGTTTCGTCGGAAGTGGTGCATGATGGGACATGGTGCACTGCGCAGTGTGAGGGTGGTTTCACACTTCCGGCTTTTCGCCGGTTTGCCGGATCCGGCGCTCTCCCATACAGTGACTACAGTAGAGTGACAGCGCAACAAGCGCCGGTCACGTGCTGTCATGTGACCGGCGCATGTGACCCGGAAGTTACAGCGCTGTCACTGTACTGTATTGTCTGTACGGGAGAGCGCCGGATCCGGCAAACCGGCGAAAAGCCGGATGTGTGAAACCACCCTTAGAGGTGGAAGGCACACTGTGGCTGCTGGTGGAACGCGGAAGTGAGGTGTTTGGAGCGCACATGTGACAGGGAGGGCGTGTTGGTGAGTCACATGATAGTGTTAGTGGAGGATCCAGATACGGAGATCACATTTCAGTGCAGGGATGTGTGACAGGCTGGCTGTGGTTGTCACAGTGAAGTGCTAGTTCTGTGACCTGGTCCATATGCGATCTGTCCGATGGTTGCGATTGCCGCCTGTGCCCCCTCCTCGTCTTCTTGAGGGGAGTTGTCGTTGGCCTAAAAAACCGGGCTGTTGGCGTTGAGGACGGGTGTCGAAATCTGAACTCCCGGATGAAGAGTAGCCTGTATAACGAGAGGGGTATCGTGAGAAGGAGAAGGAGGACTCCCCTGAGCGCCATTTGTAGACCGTCCCCTGGGAGTAGTCCTCCTGATCTCTTAGGCCAACGACGACCCCCCTCAAGAAGACGAGGAGGGGGAACAGGCGGCAATCGCAACCATCGGACAGATCGCATATGGACCAGGTCACAGAACTAGCACTTCACTGTGACAACCACAGCCAGCCTGTCACACATCCCTGCACTGAAATGTGATCTCCGTATCTGGATCCTCCACTTACACTATCATGTGACTCACCAACACGCCCTCCCTGTCACATGTGCGCTCCAAACACCTCACTTCCGCGTTCCACCAGCAGCCACAGTGTGCCTTCCACCTCTAACACTGCGCAGTGCACCATGTCCCATCATGCACCACTTCCGACGAAACCGGAAGTGACGTCGCGGCTCTTTCTTTGTTAAAAGGACGCTTCCCCATTAACCATGTATCCCACAGGACGAGCGATTCACCTCTGCACTACAGACTCATGGTAAGATGACTCACCTGGACATTGCCGGACCTATAACATTACCCTGAGACATGTGTTTTACCGTCTTCCCTTTCTCCATAGCCAGCTACCTTAATTCCCTCCATGCCCATGGACTTTTCCTCCAGGCCATACCTATGAGGGCACTAGGTAACTTCACTTCCATTTAATCTCCACACTGTTTTTTTCCCTTGCTTCACTCCATACCCTATAGTCACCAAGGTATTACCCCTGGTTTCATTTGTATAGCTAAAGCAGCAATCAGACTCATCACCCTGATTGCAAACGTGAGTCCTGGACCCTGTCCCTATACTACAGGAGCTGCACCCTACATGACTCTCCCATGATTATTAATCCTACGGACCTTTTTCCTGGCTATACCACTGAAGTCACTAGGTAAAATGTTCCTCAGTTTATCTCCTGCCTTTCTCTGGTTCTCCCCTCCTCCACACTGTTTTTTCTTCCTTGCTTCACTCCATACCCTATAGTTACCATGTTATTACCCCTGGTTTCATTTGTATAGCTAAAGCAGCAATCAGACTCATCACCCTGATTGTAAACGTGAGTCCTGGACCCTGTCCCTATACTACAGGAGCTGCACCCTACATGACTCTCCCATGATTATTAATCCTACGGACCTTTTTCCTGGCTATACCACTGAAGTCACTAGGTAAAATGTTCCTCAGTTTATCTCCTGTTTTTCTCTTCCCCCCCCCCCCCTCTCCCACCTCTCCCCCCTCTCCTTTTATCTACTCTCTTCTCTATGTTACCATTCTAAATCACTCTGATGTCATCTTATTTGGTACAGCCAAATAACAATCAGGCGCAATCCCCTGATTCCTAGCATGAGCTGTGGACCCTCCCTCCAAACCACAGGATCTGCCCTCAATAATCCCAAGAGACCAACATCTTCTGAGTCCAACGGACCATATACCAGACCATAGTACCAAAGTTAAACGGTAACATTATTCTTATTTTACTCACTATCCCTCCCTCTTCTTACCCACCAGTCCATCCAATGATCTTTGAACATTGATATCACATTATAGGAGCTACCTGACCTCTGGTTGGTTGCCATACCTTCTAAATACCTGGACGCTCCAGCAAGATACATATACTACTACCGGGGTAATTAATACTTCGTTTCCCCCTATGGATTTTACCCAGGGAACAGTACCATTCAGTTACTCAACTTAACAGATTAATTTATGTTCCGTGCTCCAGATCGCCTCATTAGAAACCACACATATTCTTAAGACCTGACCCTGTACACCGGCAACACCAAGGGACCCCATAGAGGGTAGGTCACAAGAGACACTCCCTCCCCTCTTTTGCCTCCCTTTTACCCTGATTCCTCCTTACTCTTGTTCCCTCCTCCTTTAGTTGTCTCCACACGGAGGTCTCCATATCCCGGCAGCCATCTTACACATTCACCAAGCTATTACTCCAGTATAGGTCAAGGTGAGCAATCTTACCATGTTCCCCATACCGCACGGTGACTTCACGTTGCTCCTTACCCAGCACCACTGGGCCATAGAGCATGACTAATTAATAAGTTCGGTAAACCTCCATGTATGTCCTCTTCATGTCTAAACTGTATGCACTGATCTATGTACCTTTGTCTTTACCAATTTTGCCATCATCTATGTAATTCTATGTAATTTGACGTTCAACCTTAGCCTCATATACCCTGTCAAATGCAGCCATGTATTACAAATTACTGATCTCCTTTCTTTGTTTTGTTTTCTCATTTGTATATAATGTAAATAGCCTGTCCGACCTGATGAAGGCTTGTTAGCCGAAACGTCGACACCTGGCGGACAATTGTACAGCACCCTTTTTTTTCACGTTTTGCACTAACAAAATAAAAGAAAGAGATTTTGATATCCAACTACTGCGTTAATTTTTTGGTCTATTGGAAATTATTAGTGTGCCGGAGATAACCTTCTAAGATTTGCATCAAGCACATTCAAACATACGCCATACTGAACCGTCCCCAGGATGACCCCGGTGTAGGTAGCAAAGTCTTTGCTGAAACATGACTTGTTCATGTTGGCTCCTTTTAAAAAACACAGCAAGCAAGAGTTACTCCAAGCAGAGTCTCCCTTTTTTCCAAAAATTGGGCCACAAACACACCCACCCCTTCAGTGGCAGCACTTGTGCCCCAGTTGTACACTTCACAGGTAGATTTGCATCAAGCACATTCAAAAATATGCCATCCTTAACCGTCCCCAGGATGACACCAAGGTAGGTAGCTAAGTCTTTCCTGATCCCAGCTCTGTTCATCTTGGATCATTTTTAAAAACAATGTAAGCAAGGGTTACTCCAAGCGGAGTCTCCCTTTTTTCCAAAAATTGGGCCACACACACACCCTCCCCTTCAGTGGCAGCACTTGTGCCCCAGTTGTACACTTCAAAGCTAGATTTGCATCAAGCACATTCAAAAATACGCCATACTTAACCGTCCCCCGGATGACCCCGGGGTACGTAGCAAAGTCTTTGCTGAAACATGACTTGTTCATCTTGGCTCCTTTTAAAAAACACAGCAAGCAAGAGTTACTCCAAGCATAGTCTCCCTTTTTTCCAAAAATTGGGCCACACACACACACACCCCTTCAGTGGCAGCACTTGTGCCCCAGTTGTACACTTCACAGCTAGATTTGCAACAAGCACACTCAAAAATATGCCATCCTCAACAGTCCCCAGGATGACACCGGGGTAGGTAGCTAAGTCTTTCCAGATCCCAGCTCTGTTCATCTTGGATCATTTTTAAAAACAATGTAAGCAAGGGTTACTCCAAGCAGAGTCTCCCTTTTTTCCAAAAATTGGGCCCCACACCCACCCACCCCTTCAGTGGCAGCACTTGTGCCCCAGCTGTATACTTCACAGCTAGATTTGCATCAAGCACATTCAAAAATACGCCATCCTTAACCGTCCCCAGGATGACACCGGGGTAGGTGTCTTTGCTGAACCATGACTTGTTCATCTTGGCTACTTTTAAAAAACACAGCAAGCAAGTGTTACTCCAAGCGGAGTCTCCCTTTTTTCCAAAAATTGGGCCACACACACACCCTCCCCTTCAGTGGCAGCACTTGTGCCCCAGTTGTACATTTCACAGCTAGATTTGCATCAAGCACATTCAAAAATACGCCATCCTTAACCGTCCCCAGGATGACATCGTGGTAGGTAGCTAAGTCTTTCCTGATCCCAGCTCTGTTCATCTTGGATCATTTTTAAAAACAATGTAAGCAAGGGTTACTCCAAGCAGAGTCTCCCTTTTTTCCAAAAATTGGGCCCCACACAGACACCCTGTGCCCCAGTTGTACACTTCACAGTTAGATTTGCATCAAGCACATTCAAAATCCAAAAGCAATTACTCTCCCCAGGAAGACACAGGGGTAGTAAATTCCTTGTGGATCCATGACTTGTTCATTTTGATGAACATTAGTCTGTCCACATTGTCAATGGACAGACGCGTGCACTTATCTGTCAGCACACACCCAGCAGCACTGAAGACATGTTCAGAGACAACGCTGGCAGCTGGACACGACAAAATCTCCAAGGCGTAAGTGGAGAGCTCTGGCCATTTTTCAAGATTTGAAGCCCAAAATGAGCAAGGCTCCATTTGCAAAGTCATGGCATCGTTGTTCATTTGGAGATACTCCTGTATCATCCTCTCCAGCCATTGACTATGTGTCAGACTTGTTGTCTCCGGTGGCCTTGCAAAGGATGGTCTAAAAAAATTATGAAAAGATTCAATAAAATTGCTGTTACCAGCACCAGATACGGTGCTACTGGTACGGGTAGACTGTTGAAGATGACGAGACCGTCCCATATTTGTCAAGTTACAACTGGGAGATTCACTCTCTGCACCACGGTTGTTTGGTGGAAAAGTCGAACTAAGATCGAGTAACAGCTTCTGCTGATACTCCTGCATACGTGTGTCCCTTTCTATAGCTGTAATTATGTCACAAAATTTGGACTTGCACTGGGGATCTAATAGTGTGGCAAGCCAGTAGTCATCATCACTTCTAATTTTGACAATACGAGGGTCATGTTGGAGGTAGTGCAGCAAGAAGGCGCTCATGTGTCTTGCGCAGCCATGCGGACCAAGTCCACGCTGTGTTTCTAACATAGAGGTGCTAACCGTTCTTTCTTCCTCTGACATCTCCCCCCAACCTCTTTCAACTGAAATTTGACCAAGGTCTCCCTCATCCGCTGAGTCTTCCATGTCCATGGACAGTTCGTCCTCCATTTCTTCATTTTCTCCTGCACCTTCCTCAACATTTCGCCTGCTACTATGCGCCCTTGTTGATCCCTGTCCCCCATGGTCCCATGCCTGCCGCATTGGTGATGATGAACGTCTGGACCTTGGAGATGTTGTTGTGTCTTGCACATATGAATCCTACTGTAGTTCCTCCTCTTCCTGTTGTCCCACCCGCTGACTCCGAATAGTGTTTAGCGTGTGCTCCAGCATGTAAATGACTGGAATTGTCATGCTGATAATGGCATTGTCAGCGCTAAACATATTCGTCGCCATGTCGCAACTGTGCAGAAGGGTGCATAGGTCCTTGACCTGAGATCACTCCATCACTGTGATCTGCCCCACCTCTGCATCTAGTTGGCCCAGGCTATACGTCATGACGTATTGCACCAGTGCTCGGCGGTGCTGCCACAGTTGCTGTAACATGTGGAGAGTCGAATTCCAGCGTGTCGGCACATCGCATTTCAGGCAATGAACCGACAGGCCGAAAGACTTCTGGAGCGATGCAAGTCGCTCAGCTGCGGCGGTTGAACGGTGGAAGTGAGCAGAGAGTTTTCGTGCCCTGTTCAGAAGGCCATCTAAGCCGGGATAGTGTGTTAAAAATTGCTGGACAACAAGGTTCAACATGTGAGCCATACAAGGCACGTGTGTCACCTTGCCCAGGCGAAGGGCCGCACCCAGGTTTGCAACATTGTCGCACACGGCCTTACCAGGCTGCAGGTTGAGTGGAGACAACCATTTATTAAACTCAATCTCCAGAGCTGCCCACAACTCAGCCGCTGTGTGACTCTTATTTCCAAGACATTTCAAGCTAAAGACCGCCTGATGCCGTTGCGCTCTGCTGCCAGCATAGTAATGAGGGGTGCGTGATTCCTTCAGCGCAGGCTTGGGGCGGAGGTGGAGGACCCAGACGAGGTGGAGGAGGCAGAAGCAGTGGCGGAACTTGGACAGACAGAGGATTGACACACAAGTCCTGGGGACGGAAAGACTTGTGCAGCAGACCCTTCACCATCTATCACCATAGTTACCCAGTGCCCAGTCAGCGACATGTAACGTCCCTGTCCATGCTTACTGGTCCAAGTATCGGTGGTGAAATGCACTCGTTCACACACAGAGTTTCTCAAGGAAGCGGTGATGTTGTGTGCGACATGCTGGTGTAGCGCAGGCACACCTTTCTTAGAGAAGTAGTGGCGACTGGGCATCTGGTACTGGGGCACAGCAACAGACATAAGGTCTCTAAAATCCTGTGTGTCCACCAGGCGGAAAGGCAGCATTTCGGTAGCCAAGAGCTTACAGAGGGATAAAGTCAACCTCTTAGCTTTGTCATAGGTCGCAGGAAATGGCCTTTTATTTGTCCACATCTGTGGGACAGAGATCTGGCTGCTGTGTCTAGACGGTGTTAAGTAGGGTGTCCCTGGAAACATGCAGGTTTGTGAGGAAAGTGCAGACGTAGACATGATGTTGCCTGCATCCAACGTTGTTGCTATCGATGTCTGAGAGAGCTATACACACGCACTTGTTTCCCCTTCCAAACCAAGCAAACTGTCTGTTGCGTTTACAGTGGTGGAAGTTGTGCGTGGAAAACCAGGTGTGACAGCTGTTCCCACAGTCCTAGAAGATGAAGAGCACACAGATGCACTGGAAGGGTGTTACGGGGGGACCGGCAGATTAGGACCAGGGGTATATATCCCAATCGCCAGTCGGGGCCCACCGTGCTCCAGATGGTAATGGAGCTGCTGGCACCCTGTGGGTTAGGCGGAGACTATAGAGCTGGATGGCTCTGAGATAACTCAAGGAACCAGTCACGTGTGTAGGGACACATCAGACCAGACGACAACCCAGTTAGCGTTTCGGTGGAGCGGACGCTACTCCGACCACGTGTGTAACAACACGTCAGGCCGGATGGTAACCAGTTAGCGTTGACCGAGAAGACCGCTGCGACAGCGCCCTGTCGGCCACGTGTGTAAGACACGTCAGGCCGAGCGGTCCTCCGATTAGCGTTTCTGGCCACCACTCGACTGTCCACGTGTGTAAAGGACACGTCAGACCAGGTAGTCACACCAGTAGCATTTGACTGGGAAGCCGAGGAGGATAATAGGGTTCACACACCCAATCCAGGAACACCCTGTTAACTTCACAGGTGTTCTGGGGTGCGCTGTCCGTGCGCGTAGAGGGCACAACCGGACAGGTGGCGCAGCAGGTACACTGTCCGTGTGCGTAGAGGGCACTCTCGGACAGGTGACGCAACAGGTATTCTGTCCGTGTGCGTAGGAGGCACAACTGAAGAGGTGACGCAGCAGCCGCAGCCCAGTTAACGCCACTGGACTGCTCTAGCACAACAGGAACAGTAGCAAGGAAGCACAGCGCCTGACCCTCATGTGCTGAGCCACGAATCTTGGCGTGACAAGCACCGTTCGCCTAGCCCTACCTACCACTTCCAACAAGGCTTATGCCACCAAGAACTCTAAATGAAGACTGCGCACCTCCATGTTGTCTCCAGCCCCTTTTATAACCGGGGTCCGCCACAAACCCAGGGTGGCACCACCAAGGTCCAATAGCAGAGTGGCATGTCATCAGTGACGTCACATGCGACCTATCCGGAACCGCCACGTCATTGATGACCTCATGGCAGCCACGCCCCAAACACTTCACCAGTCATCGTCTGACGACCAATGGTGAGGTGCCAGATCATAGGGGCGGGCCTCTGCGAGCCAGTCCGGAGTTGCCACGTCATCAGGACACCTGACACTCTCTGCCCTATCAGGGCCTGCCACCTCACGGACATGCTCAGTGAGGTCCTTACCGGACCTAGCCTCTGATGCACTAAGTGCCTGAGCATGCTCAGTAGCCTGAGCAACAGGCTCAGAAAGCAGACTATCAGTTTGAGCATGCTCAGTAGGCACATCCCTGAACTTAGACACAGCACGAAGTCCAAGTACTTGTGCAAAGAGGCTGATAGGGTTAATTGTGGGAGCATGCTCAGTAGCTTGAACTGAGGACTTAGTCTCAGACATAACACAAACAGGCTGAGCATGCTCACTAGGCAAAACACCGGGCTTAGACTCTGGCTGGGGTAAATCGGCGCACGCATGCGCACTAGCCGCCTCTCCACACTTAGACGTGGTGGAAGGAACAGCCAACTGGATGACCCGAGGCACGGCGAAGAACAGCAGCCAGTGCCTGGGCGCAACAAGAACCGCAGCAGGCTGCTTGCGGCTATGGCGGCGCCGGTTCGTAACAAAGAGGCAGGCGGTGGATGGTTCACTCCGCTAGGCCGCATTGCAGCTTGGTGAGCTTACCACTGGGACATATGATAGTTATTCATGTGACGATTCATGGAAGAAGTTGTCAAACTGCTGAGGTTTTGCCCTCTACTAACAGAATCACAACAAATTTTACAGATCACAGACAGAGCCTCTTCTTGCCCTGACCGAATATTTAAGTTGTCATCCTAATCTGGTATCTGCGTCTCATCGTCATCAGTATGTTCCTCATTGTCTATTACAACAGGTGTTTCAGTTTGTGAATAAGGGTCAACATTATGCTCAGTAACTTGTTCATCACGGCCTGAATCAGAGTCACAAAGGTTCTGGGCATCACTGCAGACCATTTCCTGGTCTGTACTCACTGTTGCTTGAGAGCAGACCTCTGATTCCCAGGCTATAGTGTGACTGAACAGCTCTGCAGACTCAGCCATTTCAGTACCACCATACTGTGCAGGGCGGATGGAGACTTCAGAGCTGGGAGAAAGCAAGTGTGATTGGGATGACAACTCAGAGGACTGGTGTTTTTTGGATGCGGTAGTTGAGGTGGCGGAGAAGGCAATTGTTGGACTGGACCACTAGAGATCCATTCAAGCATTTTCTTTTTTTGGCCATCATCTACCTTTGTTCCAGTTGTTCGTGTCCGTAAAAACGGGAGCACATCGGATTGTCCACGGTAAGTAGTAGACATCTTACTTTTGCTGGAAGATGGTCTATCTTCAGCAGATGTTAATGGAGCTTTGCCACCTTCTCCACGGACAAACCCTTTTTTTCCTTTTCCAACACGCTTCTTCCCCTTTCCACCAGCATCTGTCATTTTGCCACTCATTTTGATTGCGACAAGATTGTGCACTTAAAATGTGGTAGTAAAAATTGAGAGGTGGTGTAGATTGCAGCTGTGGTCTAGCTTTATTAACAGCAGAAAAAACAACAATAACTATCCCTGACAATACAACTACGGCCCTTAAACTGGCAGCATAGTTTGCTAGTATAAAGGCTTAGTAACAATGAGCTTGAGTGTGCAATGCAGTGGTGCTGCAAATAGCTTTGCACTAGTGGGACACTAATGGAAGTCCAAGAGCCACTTTTAGGATGCCACTAAGTTTACTCAGTGTTTGCTAGTATAATGGCTTAGTAACAATGAGCTTGAGTGTGCAATGCAGTGGTGCAGCAAATAGATTTGCAATAGAGGGACACTAATGGAAGTCCAACAGACACTTTTAGGATGCCACTAAGTTTACTCAGTGTTTGCTAGTATAATGGCTTAGTAACAATGAGCTTGCGTGTGCAATGCAGAGGTGCTGCAAATAGCTTTGCACAAGTGGGACACTAATGGAAGTCCAACAGCCACCTTTAGGATGCCACTAAGTTTACTCAGTGTTTGCTAGTATAATGGCTTAGTAACAATGAGCTTGAGTGTGCAAAGCAGTGGTGCAGAAAATAGATTTGCACTAGTGGGAAACTAATGGAAGTCCAAAAGACACTTTTAGGATGCCACTAAGTTTACTCAGTGTTTGCTAATATAATGGCTTAGTAACAATGAGCTTGAGTGTGCAATGCAGTGGTGCAGCAAATAGATTTGCACTAGAGGGACATTAATGGAAGTCCAATAGCCACTTTTAGGATGCCACTAAGTTTCCTCAGTGTTTGCTAGTATAATGGCTTAGTAACAATGAGCTTGAGTGTGCAATGCAGTGGTGCAGCAAATAGATTTACACCAGTGGGACATTAATGGAAGTCCAATAGCCACTTTTAGGATGCCACTAAGTTTACTCAGTGTTTGCTAGTATAATGGCTTAGTAACAATGAGCTTGAGTGTGCAATGCAGTGGTGCAGCAAATAGCCTTGCAATAGAGGGACACTAATGGAAGTCCAACAGCCACTTTTAGGATGCCCTTAAGTTTACTCAGTGTTTGCTAGTATAATGGCTTAGTAACAATGAGCTTGAGTGTGCAATGCAGAGGTGCTGCAAATAGATTTGCACTAGTGGGACAACGATGGAAGTCCAACAGCTACTTTTAGGATGCCACTAAGTTTACTCAGTGTTTGCTAGTATAATGGCTTAGTAACAATGAGCTTGAGTGTGCAATGCAGAGGTGCTGCAAATAGCTGTGCAACAGTGGGACACTAATGGAAGTCCAACAGCCACTTTTAGGATGCCACTAAGTTTACTCAGTGTTTGCTAGTATAATGGCTTAGTAACAATGAGTTTGAGTGTGCAATGCAGAGGTGCTGCAAATAGATTTGCACTAGTTGGACACTAATGGAAGTCTGACAGCCACTTTTAGGATGCCCCTAAGTTTACTCAGTGTTTGCTAGTATAATTGCTTAGTAACAATGAGCTTGAGTGTGCAATGCAGTGGTTCAGCAAATAGATTTGCACTAGAGGGACACTAATGGAAGTCCAACAGCCACTTTTAGGATGCC
Organism: Anomaloglossus baeobatrachus; assembly: GCF_048569485.1. Taxonomy (NCBI): domain Eukaryota; kingdom Metazoa; phylum Chordata; class Amphibia; order Anura; family Aromobatidae; genus Anomaloglossus; species Anomaloglossus baeobatrachus. Next base: position 202,164,844 of record NC_134357.1, on the reverse strand, counting down.
ACTAAGTTTCCTCAGTGTTTGCTAGTATAATGGCTTAGTAACAATGAGCTTGAGTGTGCAATGCAGTGGTGCTGCAAATAGCTTTGCACCAGTGGGACACTAATGGAAGTCCAACAGCCACTTTTAGGATGCCACTAAGTTTACTCAGTGTTTGCTAGTATAATGGCTTAGTAACAATGAGTTTGAGTGTGCAATGCAGTGGTGCTGCAAATAGCTTTGCACCAGTGGGACACTAATGAATGTCCAACAGCCACTTTTAGGATGCCACTAAGTTTACTCAGTGTTTGCTAGTATAATGGCTTAGTAACAATGAGTTTGAGTGTGCAATGCAGAGGTGCTGCAAATAGATTTGCACTAGTTGGACACTAATGGAAGTCTGACAGCCACTTTTAGGATGCCCCTAAGTTTACTCAGTGTTTGCTAGTATAATGGCTTAGTAACAATGAGCTTGAGTGTGCAATGCAGTGGTGCAGCAAATAGATTTGCACTAGAGGGACACTAATGGAAGTCCAACAGCCACTTTTAGGATGCCACTAAGTTTCCTCAGTGTTTGCTAGTATAATGGCTTAGTAACAATGAGCTTGAGTGTGCAATGCAGTGGTGCTGTAAATAGCTTTGCACCAGTGGAACACTAATGGAAGTCCAACAGCCACTTTTAGGATGCACTAATTTACTCAGTGTTTGCTAGTATAATGGCTTAGTAACAATGAGCTTGAGTGTGCAAAGCAGTGGTGCAGAAAATAGATTTGCACTAGTGGGAAACTAATGGAAGTCCAACAGACACTTTTAGGATGCCACTAAGTTTACTCAGTGTTTGCTAGTATAATGGCTTAGTAACAATGAGCTTGAGTGTGCAATGCAGTGGTGCAGCAAATAGATTTGCACTAGAGGGACATTAATGGAAGTCCAATAGCCACTTTTAGGATGCCACTAAGTTTCCTCAGTGTTTGCTAGTATAATGGCTTAGTAACAATGAGCTTGAGTGTGCAATGCAGTGGTGCAGCAAATAGATTTCCACCAGTGGGACATTAATGGAAGTCCAATAGCCACTTTTAGGATGCCACTAAGTTTTTTCAGTGTTTGCTAGTATAATGGCTTAGTAACAATGAGCTTGAGTGTGCAATGCAGTGGTGCAGCAAATAGCCTTGCAATAGAGGGACACTAATGGAAGTCCAACAGCCACTTTTAGGATGCCCCTAAGTTTACTCAGTGTTTGCTAGTATAATGGCTTAGTAACAATGAGCTTGAGTGTGCAATGCAGAGGTGCTGCAAATAGATTTGCACTAGTGGGACAACGATGGAAGTCCAACAGCTACTTTTAGGATGCCACTAAGTTTTCTCAGTGTTTGCTACTATAATGGCTTAGTAACAATGAGCTTGAGTGTGCAATGCAGAGGTGCTGCAAATAGCTTTGCAACAGTGGGACACTAATGGAAGTCCAACAGCCACTTTTAGGATGCCACTAAGTTTCCTCAGTGTTTGCTAGTATAATGGCTTAGTAACAATGAGCTTGAGTGTGCAATGCAGAGGTGCTGCAAATAGATTTGCACTAGTGGGACAACGATGGAAGTCCAACAGCTACTTTTAGGATGCCACTAAGTTTACTCAGTGTTTGCTAGTATAATGGCTTAGTAACAATGAGTTTGAGTGTGCAATGCAGAGATGCTGCAAATAGATTTGCACTAGTTGGACACTAATGGAAGTCTGACAGCCACATTTAGGATGCCCCTAAGTTTACTCAGTGTTTGCTAGTATAATGGCTTAGTAACAATGAGCTTGAGTGTGCAATGCAGTGGTGCAGCAAATAGATTTGCACTAGAGGGACACTAATGGAAGTCCAACAGCCACTTTTAGGATGCCACTAAGTTTACTCAGTGTTTGCTAGTATAATGGCTTAGTAACAATGAGCTTGAGTGTGCAATGCAGTGGTGCTGCAAATAGCTTTGCACCAGTGGGACACTAATGAATGTCCAACAGCCACTTTTAGGATGCCACTAAGTTTACTCAGTGTTTGCTAATATAATGGCTTAGTAACAATGAGTTTGAGTGTGCAATGCAGAGGTGCTGCAAATAGATTTGCACTAGTTGGACACTAATGGAAGTCTGACAGCCACTTTTAGGATGCCCCTAAGTTTACTCAGTGTTTGCTAGTATAATGGCTTAGTAACAATGAGCTTGAGTGTGCAATGCAGTGGTGCTGCAAATAGATTTGCACTAGAGGGACACTAATGGAAGTCCAACAGCCACTTTTAGGATGCCACTAAGTTTCCTCAGTGTTTGCTAGTATAATGGCTTAGTAACAATGAGCTTGAGTGTGCAATGCAGTGGTGCTGTAAATAGCTTTGCACCAGTGGAACACTAATGGAAGTCCAACAGCCACTTTTAGGATGCACTAATTTACTCAGTGTTTGCTAGTATAATGGCTTAGTAACAATGAGCTTGAGTGTGCAATGCAGTGGTGCAGCAAATAGCCTTGCAATAGAGGGACACTAATGGAAGTCCAACAGCCACTTTTAGGATGCCACTAAGTTTACTCAGTGTTTGCTAGTATAACGGCTTAGTAACAATGAGTTTGAGTGTGCAATGCAGTGGTGCTGCAAATAGCTTTGCACCAGTGGGACACTAATGAATGTCCAACAGCCACTTTTAGGAAGCCACTAAGTTTACTCAGTGTTTGCTAGTATAATGGCTTAGTAACAATGAGCTTGAGTGTGCAATTCAGTGGTGCAGCAAAAAGATTTGCACTAGTGGGACACTAATGGAAGTCCAACAGCCACTTTTAGGATGCCACTAAGTTTACTCAGTGTTTGCTAGTATAATGGCTTAAAAACAATGAGCTTGAGTGTGCAATGCAGTGGTGCTGTAAATAGCTTTGCACCAGTGGAACACTAATGGAAGTCCAACAGCCACTTTTAGGATGCACTAAGTTACTCAGTGTTTGCTAGTATAATGGCTTAGTAACAATGAGCTTAAGTGTGCAATGCAGTGGTGCAGCAAATAGATTTGCACCAGTGGGACACTAATGGAAATCCAACAGCCACTTTTAGGATGCCACTAAGTTTACTCAGTGTTTGCTAGTATAATGGCTTAGTAACAATGAGCTTGAGTGTGCAATGCAGAGGTGCTGCAAATATATTTGCACTAGTTGGACACTAATGGAAGTCTGACAGCCACTTTTAGGATGCCCCTAAGTTTACTCAGTGTTTGCTAGTATAATGGCTTAGTAACAATGAGCTTGAGTGTGCAATGCAGTGGTGCAGCAAATAGATTTGCACTAGAGGGTAACTAATGGAAGTCCAACAGCCACTTTTAGGATGCCACTAAGTTTCCTCAGTGTTTGCTAGTATAATGGCTTAGTAACAATGAGCTTGAGTGTGCAATGCAGTGGTGCTGTAAATAGCTTTGCACCAGTGGAACACTAATGGAAGTCCAACAGCCACTTTTAGGATGCACTAATTTACTCAGTGTTTGCTAGTATAATGGCTTAGTAACAATGAGCTTGAGTGTGCAATGCAGTGGTGCAGCAAATAGCCTTGCAATAGAGGGACACTAATGGAAGTCCAACAGCCACTTTTAGGATGCCACTAAGTTTACTCAGTGTTTGCTAGTATAACGGCTTAGTAACAATGAGTTTGAGTGTGCAATGCAGTGGTGCTGCAAATAGCTTTGCACCAGTGGGACACTAATGAATGTCCAACAGCCACTTTTAGGAAGCCACTAAGTTTACTCAGTGTTTGCTAGTATAATGGCTTAGTAACAATGAGCTTGAGTGTGCAATTCAGTGGTGCAGCAAAAAGATTTGCACTAGTGGGACACTAATGGAAGTCCAACAGCCACTTTTAGGATGCCACTAAGTTTACTCAGTGTTTGCTAGTATAATGGCTTAAAAACAATGAGCTTGAGTGTGCAATGCAGTGGTGCTGTAAATAGCTTTGCACCAGTGGAACACTAATGGAAGTCCAACAGCCACTTTTAGGATGCACTAAGTTACTCAGTGTTTGCTAGTATAATGGCTTAGTAACAATGAGCTTGAGTGTGCAATGCAGTGGTGCAGCAAATAGATTTGCACCAGTGGGACACTAATGGAAATCCAACAGCCACTTTTAGGATGCCACTAAGTTTACTCAGTGTTTGCTAGTATAATGGCTTAGTAACAATAAGCTTGAGTGTGCAATGCAGAGGTGCTGCAAATATATTTGCACTAGTTGGACACTAATGGAAGTCTGACAGCCACTTTTAGGATGCCCCTAAGTTTACTCAGTGTTTGCTAGTATAATGGCTTAGTAACAATGAGCTTGAGTGTGCAATGCAGTGGTGCAGCAAATAGATTTGCACTAGAGGGTAACTAATGGAAGTCCAACAGCCACTTTTAGGATGCCACTAAGTTTCCTCAGTGTTTGCTAGTATAATGGCTTAGTAACAATGAGCTTGAGTGTGCAATGCAGTGGTGCTGTAAATAGCTTTGCACCAGTGGAACACTAATGGAAGTCCAACAGCCACTTTTAGGATGCACTAATTTACTCAGTGTTTGCTAGTATAATGGCTTAGTAACAATGAGCTTGAGTGTGCAATGCAGTGGTGCAGCAAATAGCCTTGCAATAGAGGGACACTAATGGAAGTCCAACAGCCACTTTTAGGATGCCACTAAGTTTACTCAGTGTTTGCTAGTATAACGGCTTAGTAACAATGAGTTTGAGTGTGCAATGCAGTGGTGCTGCAAATAGCTTTGCACCAGTGGGACACTAATGAATGTCCAACAGCCACTTTTAGGATGCCACTAAGTTTACTCAGTGTTTGCTAGTATAATGGCTTAGTAACAATGAGCTTGAGTGTGTAATTCAGTGGTGCAGCAAAAAGATTTGCACTAGTGGGACACTAATGGAAGTCCAACAGCCACTTTTAGGATGCCACTAAGTTTACTCAGTGTTTGCTAGTATAATGGCTTAAAAACAATGAGCTTGAGTGTGCAATGCAGTGGTGCTGTAAATAGCTTTGCACCAGTGGAACACTAATGGAAGTCCAACAGCCACTTTTAGGATGCACTAAGTTACTCAGTGTTTGCTAGTATAATGGCTTAGTAACAATGAGCTTGAGTGTGCAATGCAGTGGTGCAGCAAATAGATTTGCACCAGTGGGACACTAATGGAAATCCAACAGCCACTTTTAGGATGCCACTAAGTTTACTCAGTGTTTGCTAGTATAATGGCTTAGTAACAATGAGCTTGAGTGTGCAATGCAGAGGTGCTGCAAATATATTTGCACGAGTGGGACACCGATGGAAGTCCAACAGCTACTTTTCGGATGCCACTAAGTTTACTCAGAGTTTGCTAGTATAATGGCTTAGTAACAATGAGCTTGAATGTGCAATGCAGAGGTGCTGCAAATAGCTTTGCACCAGTGGGACACTAATGGAAGTCCAACAGCCACTTTTAGGATGCAACTAAGTTTACTCAGTGTTTGCTAGTATAGTGGCTTAGTAACAATGAGTTTGAGTGTGCAATGCAGAGGTGGTGCAAATAGATTTGCACTAGTGGGACACTAATGGAAATCCAACAGCCACTTTTATGGTGCAACTAAGTTTACTCAGTGTTTGCTAGTATAATGGCTTAGTAACAATGAACTTGAGTGGGCAATGCAGTGGTGCAGCAAATAGCCTTGCACTAGTGGGACACTAATGGAAGTCCAACAGCCACTTTTAGGATGCCACTAAGTTTACTCAGTGTTTGCTAGTATAATGGCTTAGTAACAATGAGTTTTAGTGTGCAATGCAGAGGTGCTGCAAATAGATTTGTACTAGTGGGACACTAATGGAAGTCCAACAGCCACTTTTAGGATGCCACTAAGTTTACTCAGTGCTTGCTAGTATAATGGCTTAGTAACAATGAGCTTGAGTGTGCAATGCAGAGGTGCTGCAAATAGCTTTGCACCAGTGGGACACCGATAGAAGTCCAACAGCCACTTTTAGGATGCCACTAAGTTTACTTAGTGTTTGCTAGTATAATAGCTTAGTAACAATGAGCTTGATTGTGCAATGCAGTGGTGCTGCAAATAGATTTGCATTAGTGGGACACTAATGGAAGTCAAACAGCCACTTTTAGGATGCCACTAAGTTTACTCAGTGTTTTCTAGTATAATGGCTTAGTAACAATGAGTTTGAGTGTGCAATGCAGAGGTGCTGCAAATAGATTTGCACTAGTTGGACACTAATGGAAGTTCAACAGCCACTTTTAGGATGCCACTAAGTTTACTCAGTGTTTGCTAGTATAATGGCTTAGTAACAATGAGCTTGAGTGTGCAATGCAGTGGTGCAGCAAATAGATTTGCACTAGAGGGACACTAATGGAAGTCCAACAGCCACTTTTAGGATGCCACTAAGTTTCCTCAGTGTTTGCTAGTATAATGGCTTAGTAACAATGAGCTTGAGTGTGCAATGCAGTGGTGCTGTAAATAGCTTTGCACCAGTGGAACACTAATGGAAGTCCAACAGCCACTTTTAGGATGCACTAATTTACTCAGTGTTTGCTAGTATAATGGCTTAGTAACAATGAGCTTGAGTGTGCAATGCAGTGGTGCAGCAAATAGCCTTGCAATAGAGGGACACTAATGGAAGTCCAACAGCCACTTTTAGGATGCCACTAAGTTTACTCAGTGTTTGCTAGTATAACGGCTTAGTAACAATGAGTTTGAGTGTGCAATGCAGTGGTGCTGCAAATAGCTTTGCACCAGTGGGACACTAATGAATGTCCAACAGCCACTTTTAGGATGCCACTAAGTTTACTCAGTGTTTGCTAGTATAATGGCTTAGTAACAATGAGCTTGAGTGTGCAATTCAGTGGTGCAGCAAAAAGATTTGCACTAGTGGGACACTAATGGAAGTCCAACAGCCACTTTTAGGATGCCACTAAGTTTACTCAGTGTTTGCTAGTATAATGGCTTAAAAACAATGAGCTTGAGTGTGCAATGCAGTGGTGCTGTAAATAGCTTTGCACCAGTGGAACACTAATGGAAGTCCAACAGCCACTTTTAGGATGCACTAAGTTACTCAGTGTTTGCTAGTATAATGGCTTAGTAACAATGAGCTTGAGTGTGCAATGCCGTGGTGCAGCAAATAGATTTGCACCAGTGGGACACTAATGGAAATCCAACAGCCACTTTTAGGATGCCACTAAGTTTACTCAGTGTTTGCTAGTATAATGGCTTAGTAACAATGAGCTTGAGTGTGCAATGCAGAGGTGCTGCAAATATATTTGCACGAGTGGGACACCGATGGAAGTCCAACAGCTACTTTTCGGATGCCACTAAGTTTACTCAGTGTTTGCTAGTATAATGGCTTAGTAACAATGAGCTTGAGTGTGTAATTCAGTGGTGCAGCAAAAAGATTTGCACTAGTGGGACACTAATGGAAGTCCAACAGCCACTTTTAGGATGCCACTAAGTTTACTCAGTGTTTGCTAGTATAATGGCTTAAAAACAATGAGCTTGAGTGTGCAATGCAGTGGTGCTGTAAATAGCTTTGCACCAGTGGAACACTAATGGAAGTCCAACAGCCACTTTTAGGATGCACTAAGTTACTCAGTGTTTGCTAGTATAATGGCTTAGTAACAATGAGCTTGAGTGTGCAATGCAGTGGTGCAGCAAATAGATTTGCACCAGTGGGACACTAATGGAAATCCAACAGCCACTTTTAGGATGCCACTAAGTTTACTCAGTGTTTGCTAGTATAATGGCTTAGTAACAATGAGCTTGAGTGTGCAATGCAGAGGTGCTGCAAATATATTTGCACGAGTGGGACACCGATGGAAGTCCAACAGCTACTTTTCGGATGCCACTAAGTTTACTCAGAGTTTGCTAGTATAATGGCTTAGTAACAATGAGCTTGAATGTGCAATGCAGAGGTGCTGCAAATAGCTTTGCACCAGTGGGACACTAATGGAAGTCCAACAGCCACTTTTAGGATGCAACTAAGTTTACTCAGTGTTTGCTAGTATAGTGGCTTAGTAACAATGAGTTTGAGTGTGCAATGCAGAGGTGGTGCAAATAGATTTGCACTAGTGGGACACTAATGGAAATCCAACAGCCACTTTTATGGTGCAACTAAGTTTACTCAGTGTTTGCTAGTATAATGGCTTAGTAACAATGAACTTGAGTGGGCAATGCAGTGGTGCAGCAAATAGCCTTGCACTAGTGGGACACTAATGGAAGTCCAACAGCCACTTTTAGGATGCCACTAAGTTTACTCAGTGTTTGCTAGTATAATGGCTTAGTAACAATGAGTTTTAGTGTGCAATGCAGAGGTGCTGCAAATAGATTTGTACTAGTGGGACACTAATGGAAGTCCAACAGCCACTTTTAGGATGCCACTAAGTTTACTCAGTGCTTGCTAGTATAATGGCTTAGTAACAATGAGCTTGAGTGTGCAATGCAGAGGTGCTGCAAATAGCTTTGCACCAGTGGGACACCGATAGAAGTCCAACAGCCACTTTTAGGATGCCACTAAGTTTACTTAGTGTTTGCTAGTATAATAGCTTAGTAACAATGAGCTTGATTGTGCAATGCAGTGGTGCTGCAAATAGATTTGCATTAGTGGGACACTAATGGAAGTCAAACAGCCACTTTTAGGATGCCACTAAGTTTACTCAGTGTTTTCTAGTATAATGGCTTAGTAACAATGAGTTTGAGTGTGCAATGCAGAGGTGCTGCAAATAGATTTGCACTAGTTGGACACTAATGGAAGTTCAACAGCCACTTTTAGGATGCCACTAAGTTTACTCAGTGTTTGCTAGTATAATGGCTTAGTAACAATGAGCTTGAGTGTGCAATGCAGTGGTGCAGCAAATAGATTTGCACTAGAGGGACACTAATGGAAGTCCAACAGCCACTTTTAGGATGCCACTAAGTTTCCTCAGTGTTTGCTAGTATAATGGCTTAGTAACAATGAGCTTGAGTGTGCAATGCAGTGGTGCTGTAAATAGCTTTGCACCAGTGGAACACTAATGGAAGTCCAACAGCCACTTTTAGGATGCACTAATTTACTCAGTGTTTGCTAGTATAATGGCTTAGTAACAATGAGCTTGAGTGTGCAATGCAGTGGTGCAGCAAATAGCCTTGCAATAGAGGGACACTAATGGAAGTCCAACAGCCACTTTTAGGATGCCACTAAGTTTACTCAGTGTTTGCTAGTATAACGGCTTAGTAACAATGAGTTTGAGTGTGCAATGCAGTGGTGCTGCAAATAGCTTTGCACCAGTGGGACACTAATGAATGTCCAACAGCCACTTTTAGGATGCCACTAAGTTTACTCAGTGTTTGCTAGTATAATGGCTTAGTAACAATGAGCTTGAGTGTGCAATTCAGTGGTGCAGCAAAAAGATTTGCACTAGTGGGACACTAATGGAAGTCCAACAGCCACTTTTAGGATGCCACTAAGTTTACTCAGTGTTTGCTAGTATAATGGCTTAAAAACAATGAGCTTGAGTGTGCAATGCAGTGGTGCTGTAAATAGCTTTGCACCAGTGGAACACTAATGGAAGTCCAACAGCCACTTTTAGGATGCACTAAGTTACTCAGTGTTTGCTAGTATAATGGCTTAGTAACAATGAGCTTGAGTGTGCAATGCCGTGGTGCAGCAAATAGATTTGCACCAGTGGGACACTAATGGAAATCCAACAGCCACTTTTAGGATGCCACTAAGTTTACTCAGTGTTTGCTAGTATAATGGCTTAGTAACAATGAGCTTGAGTGTGCAATGCAGAGGTGCTGCAAATATATTTGCACGAGTGGGACACCGATGGAAGTCCAACAGCTACTTTTCGGATGCCACTAAGTTTACTCAGAGTTTGCTAGTATAATGGCTTAGTAACAATGAGCTTGAATGTGCAATGCAGAGGTGCTGCAAATAGCTTTGCACCAGTGGGACACTAATGGAAGTCCAACAGCCACTTTTAGGATGCAACTAAGTTTACTCAGTGTTTGCTAGTATAGTGGCTTAGTAACAATGAGTTTTAGTGTGCAATGCAGAGATGGTGCAAATAGATTTGCACTAGTGGGACACTAATGGAAATCCAACAGCCTTTTTTATGGCGCCACTAAGTTTACTCAGTGTTTGCTAGTATAATGGCTTAGTAACAATGAGCTTGAGTGTGCAATGCAGTGGTGCAGCAAATAGCCTTGCACTAGTGGGACACTAATGGAAGTCCAACAGCCACTTTTAGGATGCCACTAAGTTTACTCAGTGTTTGCTAGTATAATGGCTTAGTAACAATGAGTTTTAGTGTGCAATGCAGAGGTGCTGCAAATAGATTTGTACTAGTGGGACACTAATGGAAGTCCAACAGCCACTTTTAGGATGCCACTAAGTTTACTCAGTGCTTGCTAGTATAATGGCTTAGTAACAATGAGCTTGAGTGTGCAATGCAGAGGTGCAGCAAATAGCTTTGCACTAGAGGGACACTAATGGAAGTCCAACAGCCACTTTTAGGATGCCACTAAGTTTACTCAGTGTTTGCTAGTATAATGGCTTAGTAACAATAAGCTTGAGTGTGCAATGCAGAGGTGCTGCAAATAGATTTGCACTAGTTGGACACTAATGGAAGTTCAACAGCCACTTTTAGGATGCCACTAAGTTTACTCAGTGTTTGCTAGTATAATGGCTTAAAAACAATGAGTTTGAGTATGCAATGCAGAGGTGCTGCAAATAGATTTGCACTAGTGGGACACTAATGGAAGTCCGACAGCCACTTTTAGGATGCCCCTAAGATTACTCAGTGTTTGCTAGTATAATGGCTTAGTAACAATGAGTTTGAGTGTGCAATGCAGTGGTGCTGCAAATAGCTTTGCACTAGTGGGACACTAATGGAAGTCCAACAGCAACTTTTAGGATGCCACTAAGTTTCCTCAGTGTTTGCTAGTATAATGGCTTAGTAACAATAAGCTTGAGTGTGCAATGCAGTGGTACTGCAAATAGCTTTGCACCAGTGGGACACTAATGAAAGTCCAACAGCCACTCTTAGGATGCCACTAAGTTTGCTCAGTGTTTGCTAGTATAATGGCTTAGTAACAATGAGCTTGAGTGTGCAATGCAGTGGTACTGCAAATAGCTTTGCACCAGTGGGACACTAATGGAAGTTCAACAGCCACTTTTAGGATGCCACTAAGTTTACTCAAAGTTTGCTAGTATAATGGCTTAGTAACAATGAGTTTGAGTGTGCAATGCAGAGGTGCTGCAAATAGATTTTCACTAGTGGGACACTAAAGGAAATCCAACAGCCACTTTTAGGATGCCACCATGTTTACTCAGTGTTTGCTAGTATAATGGCTTTGTAACAATGAGTTTGAGTGTGCAATGCAGAGGTGCTGCAAGTAGCTTTGCACCAGTGGGACACTAATGGAAGTCCAACAGCCACTTTTAGGATGCCACTAAGTTTACTCAAAGTTTGCTAGTATAATGGCTTAGTAACAATCAGTTTGAGTGTGCAATGCAGAGGTGCTGCAAATAGATTTGCACTAGTTGGACACTAATGGAAGTTCAACAGCCAGTTTTAGGCTGCCACTAAGTTTACTCAGTGTTTGCTAGTATAATGGCTTTAAAACAATGAGCTTGAGTGTGCAATGCAGTGGTGCTGTAAATAGCTTTGCACCAGTGGAACACTAATGGAAGTCCAACAGCCACTTTTAGGATGTACTAAGTTACTCAGTGTTTGCTAGTATAATGGCTTAGTAACAATGAGCTGGAGTGTGCAATGCAGTGGTGGAGCAAATAGATTTGCACCAGTGGGACACTAATGGAAATCCAACAGCCACTTTTAGGATGCCATTAAGTTTACTCAGTGTTTGCTAGTATAATGGCTTAGTATCAATGAGCTTGAGTGTGCAATGCAGAGGTGCTGCAAATAGATTTGCACTAGTGGGACACCGATGGAAGTCCAACAGCTACTTTTAGGATGCCACTAAGTTTACTCAGTGTTTGCTAGTATAATGGCTTAGTAACAATGAGCTTGAGTGTGCAATGCAGAGGTGCTGCAAATAGCTTTGCACCAGTGGGACAGTAATGGAAGTCAAACAGCCACTTTTAGGATGCCACTAAGTTTACTCAGTGTTTGCTAGTATAATGGCTTAGTAACATTGAGTTTTAGTGTGCAATGCAGATGTGCTGCAAATAGATTTGCACCAGTGGGAAACTAATGGAAGTCCAACAGCCACTTTTAGGATGCCACTAAGTTTACTCAGTGTTTGCTAGTATAATGGCTTAGTAACAATGAGCTTGAGTGTGCAATGCAGAGGTGCTGCAAATAGCTTTGCACCAGTGGGACACCGATGGAAATCCAACAGCCACTTTTAGGATGCCACTAAGTTTACTTAGTGTTTGCTAGTATAATGGCTTAGTAACAATGAGCTTGATTGTGCAATGCAGTGGTGCTGCAAATAGATTTGCATAAGTGGGACACTAATGGAAGTCAAACAGCCACTTTTAGGATGCCACTAAGTTTACTCAGTGTTTGCTAGTATAATGGCTTAGTAACAATGAGTGACACAACATTTGTGAGTAACATTAGTGAGTAACAAATACATTTGCACTAGTGGGACACTATTGGAAGTTCAACAGCCACTTTTATGATGCCACGAAGTTTACTCAGTGTTTGCTAGTATAATGGCTTAGTAACAATGAGTTTGAGTGTGCAATACAGTGGTGCTGCAAATAGCTTTGCACTAGTGGGACACTAATGGAAGTCCAACAGCAACTTTTAGGATGCCACTAAGTTTCCTCAGTGTTTGCTAGTATAATGGCTTAGTAACAATGAGTTTGAGTGTGCAATGCAGAGGTGCTGCAAATAGATTTGCACTAGTTGGACACTAATGGAAAATCAAAAGCCACTTTTAGGATGCCACTAAGTTTACTCAGTGTTTGCTAGTATAATGGCTTAGTAACAATGAGTTTGAGTGTGCAATACAGTGGTGCTGCAAATAGCTTTGCACTAGTGGGACACTAATGGAAGTCCAACAGCAACTTTTAGGATGCCACTAAGTTTCCTCAGTGTTTGCTAGTATAATGGCTTAGTAACAATGAGTTTGAGTGTGCAATGCAGAGTTGCTGCAAATAGATTTGCACTAGTGAGACACTAATAGAAGTCCAACAGACAGTTTTAGGATGCCACTAAGTTTACTCAGTGTTTGCTAGTATAATGGCTTAGTAACAATGAGCTTGAGTGTGCAATGCAGAGATTCTGCAAATAGATTTGCACTAGTGGGGCAATAATGGAAGTCCAACAGCCACTTTTAAGATGCCACTAAGTTTACTCAGTGTTTGCTAGTATAATGGCTTAGTAACAATGAGTTTGAGTGTGCAATTCAGGTTTGCTGCAAATAGGTTTGCTCCAGTGGGACACTAATGGAAGTCCAACAGCCACTTTTAGGATGCCACCATGTTTACTCAGTGTTAGCTAGTATAATGGCTTAGTAACAATGAGCTTGAGTGTGCAATGCAGTGGTGCTGCAAATAGCTTTGCACTAGTGAGACACTAATGAAAGTCCAACAGCCACTCTTAGGATGCCACTAAGTTTGCTCAGTGTTTGCTAGTATAATGGCTTAGTAACAATGAGCTTGAGTGTGCAATGCAGTGGTACTGCAAATAGCTTTGCACCAGTGGGACACTAATGGAAGTTCAACAGCCACTTTTAGGATGCCACTAAGTTTACTCAAAGTTTGCTAGTATAATGGCTTAGTAACAATGAGTTTGAGTGTGCAATGCAGAGGTGTTGCAAATAGATTTGAACTAGTGGGACACTAAAGGAAATCCAACAGCCACTTTTAGGATGCCACCATGTTTACTCAGTGTTTGCTAGTATAATGGCTTTGTAACAATGAGTTTGAGTGTGCAATGCAAAGGTGCTGCAAGTAGCTTTGCACCAGTGGGACACTAATGGAAGTCCAACAGCCACTTTTAGGATGCCACTAAGTTTACTCAGTGTTTGCTAGTATAATGGCTTAGTAACAATGAGCTTGAGTGTGCAATGCAGAGGTGCTGCAAATAGATTTGCACTAGTGGGACACTAATGGAAGTCCAACAGCCACTTTTAGGATGCCACCATGTTTACTCAGTGTTAGCTAGTATAATGGCTTAGTAACAATGAGCTTGAGTGTGCAATGAACTGGTGCTGCAAATAGCTTAGCACTAGTGGGACACTAATGGAAGTCCAACAGCCACTTTTAGGATTCCACTAAGTTTCCTCAGTGTTTGCTAGTGTAATGGCTTAGTAACAATGAGTTTGAATGTGCAATGCAGAGGTACTGCAAGTAGCTTTGCACCAGTGGGACACTATTGGAAGTCCAACAGCCACTTTTAGGATGCCACTAAGTTTACTCAGTGTTTGCTAGTATAATGGCTTTGTAACAATGAGTTTGAGTGTGCAATGCAGAGGTGCTGTAAATAGATTTGCACCAGTGGGACACTAATGGAAGTCCAACAGCCACTTTTAGGATGCCACTAAGTTTACTCAGTGTTTGCTAGTATAATGACTTAAAAACAATGAGCTTGAGTGTGCAATGCAGTGGTGCTGTAAATAGCTTTGCACCAGTGGAACACTAATGGAAGTCCAACAACCACTTTTAGGATGCACTAAGTTACTCAGTGTTTGCTAGTATAATGTCTTAGTAACAATGAGCTTGAGTGTGCAATGCAGTAGTGCAGTAAATAGATTTGCACCAGTGGGACACTAATGGAAATCCAACAGCCACTTTTAGGATGCCACTAAGTTTACTCAGTGTTTGCTAGTATAATGGCTTAGTAACAATGAGCTTGAGTGTGCAATGCAGTGGTGCAGCAAATAGCCTTGCACTAGAGGGACACTAATGGAAGTCCAACAGCCACTTTTAGGATGCCACTAAGTTTACTCAGTGTTTGCTAGTGTAATGGCTTAGTAACAATGAGCTTGAGAGTGCAATGCAGAGGTGCTGCAAATAGCTTTGCACCAGTGGGACACCGATGGAAGTCCAACAGCCACTTTTAGGATGCCACTAAGTTTACTTAGTGTTTGCTAGTATAATGGCTTAGTAACAATGAGCTTGATTGTGCAATGCAGTGGTGCTGCAAATAGATTTGCATAAGTGGGACACTAATGGAAGTCAAACAGCCACTTTTAGGATGCCACTAAGTTTACTCAATGTTTGCTAGTATAATGGCTTAGTAACAATGAGTGACACAACATTTGTGAGTAACATTAGTGAGTAACAAATACATTTGCACTAGTGGGACACTATTGGAAGTTCAACAGCCACTTTTATGATGCCACGAAGTTTACTCAGTGTTTGCTAGTATAATGGCTTAGTAACAATGAGTTTGTGTGTGCAATGCAGAGGTGCTGCAAATAGATTTGCACTAGTTGGACACTAATGGAAAATCAAAAGCCACTTTTAGGATGCCACTAAGTTTACTCAGTGTTTGCTAGTATAATGGCTTAGTAACAATGAGTTTGAGTGTGCAATGCAGTGGTGCTGCAAATAGCTTTGCACTAGTGGGACACTAATGGAAGTCCAACAGCAACTTTTAGGATGCCACTAAGTTTCCTCAGTGTTTGCTAGTATAATGGCTTAGTAACAATGAGTTTGAGTGTGCAATGCAGAGGTGCTGCAAATAGATTTGCACTAGTGGGACACTAATGGAAGTCCAACAGACAGTTTTAGGATGCCACTAAGTTTACTCAGTGTTTGCTAGTATAATGGCTTAGTAACAATGAGCTTGAGTGTGCAATGCAGAGGTGCTGCAAATAGATTTGCACTAGTGGGGCAATAATGGAAGTCCAACAGCCACTTTTAAGATGCCACTAAGTTTACTCAGTGTTTGCTAGTATAATGGCTTAGTAACAATGAGTTTGAGTGTGCAATTCAGGTTTGCTGCAAATAGCTTTGCTCCAGTGGGACACTAATGGAAGTCCAACAGCCACTTTTAGGATGCCACCATGTTTACTCAGTGTTAGCTAGTATAATGGCTTAGTAGCAATGAGCTTGAGTGTGCAATGAACTGGTGCTGCAAATAGATTAGCACTAGTGGGACACTAATGGAAGTCCAACATCCACTTTTAGGATTCCACTAAGTTTCCTCAGTGTTTGCTAGTATAATGGCTTAGTAACAATGAGTTTGAATGTGCAATGCAGAGGTGCTGCAAGTAGCTTTGCACCAGTGGGACATTGATGGAAGTCCAACAGCCACTTTTAGGATGCCACTAAGTTTACTCAGTGTTTGCTAGTATAATGGCTTTGTAACAATGAGTTTGAGTGTGCAATGCAGAGGTGCTGCAAATAGATTTGCACCAGTGGGACACTAATGGAAGTCCAACAGCCACTTTTAGGATGCCACTAAGTTTACTCAGTGTTTGCTAGTATAATGACAAAAACAATGAGCTTGAGTGTGCAATGCAGAGGTGCTGCAAATAGCTTTGCACCAGTGGGACACTAATGGAAGTCAAACAGCCACTTTTAGGATGCCACTAAGTTTACTCAGTGTTTGCTAGTATAATGGCTTTGTAACAATGAGTTTGAGTGTGCAATGCAGAGGTGCTGCAAATAGATTTGCACCAGTGGGACACCGATGGAAGTCCAACAGCTACTTTTAGGATGCCACTAAGTTTACTCAGTGTTTGCTAGTATAATGGCTTAGTAACAATGAGCTTGAGTGTGCAATGCAGAGGTGCTGCAAATAGCTTTGCACCAGTGGGACACTAATGGAAGTCAAACAGCCACTTTTAGGATGCCACTAAGTTTACTCAGTGTTTGCTAGTATAATGGCTTAGTAACATTGAGTTTTAGTGTGCAATGCAGATGTGCTGCAAATAGATTTGCACCAGTGGGAAACTAATGGAAGTCCAACAGCCACTTTTAGGATGCCACTAAGTTTACTCAGTGTTTGCTAGTATAATGGCTTAGTAACAATGAGCTTGAGTGTGCAATGCAGAGGTGCTGCAAATAGCTTTGCACCAGTGGGACACCGATGGAAGTCCAACAGCCACTTTTAGGATGCCACTAAGTTTACTTAGTGTTTGCTAGTATAATGGCTTAGTAACAATGAGCTTGATTGTGCAATGCAGTGGTGCTGCAAATAGATTTGCATAAGTGGGACACTAATGGAAGTCAAGCAGCCACTTTTATGATGCCACTAAGTTTACTCAGTGTTTGCTAGTATAATGGCTTAGTAACAATGAGTTTGAGTGTGCAATGCAGTGGTGCTGCAAAAAGCTTTGCACTAGTGGGACACTAATGGAAGTCCAACAGCAACTTTTAGGATGCCACTAAGTTTACTGAATGTTTGCTAGTATAATGACTTAAAAACAATGAGCTTGAGTGTGCAATGCAGTGGTGCTGTAAATAGCTTTGCACCAGTGGAACACTAATGGAAGTCCAACAACCACTTTTAGGATGCACTAAGTTACTCAGTGTTTGCTAGTATAATGTCTTAGTAACAATGAGCTTGAGTGTGCAATGCAGTGGTGCAGCAAATAGCCTTGCACTAGTGGGGCAATAATGGAAGTCCAACAGCCACTTTTAAGATGCCACTAAGTTTACTCAGTGTTTGCTAGTATAATGGCTTAGTAACAATGAGTTTGAGTGTGCAATTCAGGTTTGCTGCAAATAGCTTTGCTCCAGTGGGACACTAATGGAAGTCCAACAGCCACTTTTAGGATGCCACCATGTTTACTCAGTGTTAGCTAGTATAATGGCTTAGTAACAATGAGCTTGAGTGTGCAATGAACTGGTGCTGCAAATAGATTAGCACTAGTGGGACACTAATGGAAGTCCAACAGCCACTTTTGGGATTCCACTAAGTTTCCTCAGTGTTTGCTAGTATAATGGCTTAGTAACAATGAGCTTGAGTGTGCAATGCAGTGGTGCTGCAAATAGCTTTGCACCAGTGGGACACTAATGAAAGTCCAACAGCCACTCTTAGGATGCCACTAAGTTTGCTCAGTGTTTGCTAGTATAATGGCTTATTAACAATGAGCTTGAGTGTGCAATGCAGAGGTGCTGCAAATAGCTTTGCACCAGTGGGACACCGATGGCAGTCCAACAGCCACTTTTAGGATGCCACTAAGTTTACTCAAAGTTTGCTAGTATAATGGCTTAGTAACAATGAGTTTGAGTGTGCAATCCTTCCTACACACATTTCAACCTATATCTCCAACACTCCCCCACATAATGACAGTACAGTTCAGTTGTGACCTCCATTTCACTATCATATACAACCCCTATGTCTTTTCACACGTGCTTCTACACTGTCTTTTCACACGTGCTTCTACACTACCTTTATTTCCCCCTTCTCCAAGCTTTCCTTCCTTCATATTAACCCCTTTTTCCCTTGCTTTCTAATGCATTACATGAATTACATTCTCTCTTTTTGCTGTATCTCCTCCATTGTGAGATTCTTTTGATCTCTGCCCTCTGCTTCCTCATCGTTCTTTTTCTAGTTCCTTCTGTATTCTGTTTTTTCTTTTTTTCTTTTTGATTTTTATATCTTTCCAATATGAATTTGAAATATTGTGAATCATGCATATCATACATGTGAATCATGTCACTGTCATATACAACCCCTATGTCTTTTCACACGTGCTTCTACACTACCTTTGTTTCTCCCTTCTCCAAGCTTTCCTTCCTCCATATTAACCCTTTGTTTCCTTGCTTTCTAATGCATTACATGAATTGTATTCCCCCTTTTTTTTGCTTTTTGCTCTATTTTTGTCTCCTCCATTGTGAGATTCTCTTGATCTCTGCCTCCTTTCTGCATTCTGTCTTTTCTTCCTTTCTTTCCTTTTTTATTTTTTATTTTTATATTTATTTTTATATCTTTCCAATATGAATTTGAAATATTGTGAATCATGCATACCAGATATATATATGAAATTTTGTAAATATTGTCTGTATGTTTTCTCTTTGTTTTGGATATCAATTTTATTTTTCTGATTGTAAAAATATTATGTTTAATTTTTCTGTACAGTGCTACTGATGAAGGTCCAAATAGGACCGAAAACGTTCTAAAGCACATAAATAAATTTTCATGCAAAGCATTTTGGGAGTGCCTTGTCTATCTTTCACTTTATGGCTTTGGAACCTAAGGTGCACCCCAATATCTTGTTGTCACACGGACAGGAGGTGCCATCCCCTTTTTTCGTCATATCTGATACCTTTGGATGAGCACTCCGAGCGAACATGTCAAATACTTTTTCCTACAACACTGAGGAAACCTCCACTATTATATCTCAAACCACGATTTCTGGCGATTTTCTTCTGCTTCCTCCTAAGGAGGCTAAAGGAAAGGAATTTGAAAAGGAATCGCGTCGCCTTATTAACTTTGAGCTTCATTGTGCAACTCTCACTGAGTATCTAAAGGCTCAGAGGATACCTCGGGGACTCCGGGTATCTTTACGTCCCACTATTTTTAGTGAGGACATTGAATATAAAAAGAAGTTTGAACAAATTTTGAACAAATGCTCACTGGACCTAATGACACTGACGGTTGACTATCTACAAAAAGATATTAGAAAAACCAAGAACGCATAAGGAACATTGAAGTACAATTAGAGACGGCCACCACTACAGTCGATGAATTTAATAAATTGAAGCATAAAATACAGAACAACTTGGAACAACATAGAAAGGACCTGGAAAACAGGAAACGTAGCAAATTCATTCGAGACGCGGATGACTATACTCAAGGGAGGGTCTACAGATGGCAAGACAATTACTCCACTTCCAGATTCCGATATCAGTCCAGACGGTCTTTTTCAGAATATTCCAACTCCAGTACGGACAGCGAACGCAGGGGCCCGTCTACAAACAATCAGACTTCTTTTTTAGGTCCAAGAGGTGGCCACACAGGACGGCGAAAAAGACTAGACGTGGTGGACAATGTCGAAGGACTCGATACCTCCAGAACGACCAGATCACAGGTAAAGAATCCCTAGTGATTAATCTATCCTCCAAGATACTCAGCACCACACAGTTAGCGGTTTTACAAAAGGGCTTGTCCTTTTGCCCGACCTCTAAACTCAATACTTTTGAGTTGGATATGGATCTACAACGTTTCTTTAGAACCCTTAGATTAAAGACCCACTTTGATAATAAGCCTGCCATATCTGCAACTACAGTGAAACAATCTACCATTTCGATTTCTGATTTGGGTTTAAGATCCAAGAGCTTATATCGTCCTCCATATGGTACTCCACCAGTTGAAGCTTTTATTGATTTTGTGAAATCTGATTTTCAACAGCTCCGGCATGGTGTTAACTTGGGTAAAATTCACCATCACAACAATTTATCTTCCCTTGATCGCCAGGCACTACATGACTTATCAAATGATAAAGACCTCATTATAAAACCGGCTGATAAGGGTGGAGCTGTTGTGATAATGAATAGGGTTGATTACATTAAGGAAGTAGACCGTCAACTTGGTGATAGTCAAGTATACAAGAAATTAACCTGTAGTCCCCTTCCTTCTCTCATTAAAAAGATTGGTAATACTCTCACATACCACCTACATCTAGGTACGATTGATACCAAAACAGTAGATTTCCTCACCAAGTCTAGTCCCATTACCCCGGTTCTGTAAATACTTCCCAAGGTGCACAAAAGACTAGACAATCCACCTGGGAGACCCATAGTAGCGGGCTCAGACTCTGTTCTTTCTCCCCTTTCGATCTTTTTGGAAAAGATTTTAACTCCTTTGATCAAGACCACGAAATCTTTTCTTCTCGATACAGGTGCATTTCTTCAGATCATCAGGGAATTAGGGCATGTCAGCAAAGAGGCTTGTCTAGTAACGATGGATGTAACTAGCCTCTATACCAGCATTCCTCATGATGCTGGTATATCTGCTATTAAGGATCTCCTAACTAAACATCAGTTTGAGCCCTCTGTGACATCCCTATGCCTTGATCTCTTGACATTGGTCTTGAAGGAGAACTACTTCCTTTTTGGGGACCATTACTACCTTCAGACACAGGGTACCGCGATGGGCTCTAACGTAGCCCCCCTTATGCAAATAGCTACATGATCAAATTTGAAGATGAGATCATCTATTCCAACTTACTGTTTCAAACTCACTGTCTGGTCTGGAAGAGATATATAGATGATATATTTTGCATTTGGGGGGGCCCGTTGGAGCCCTTCATGAATTTTATGATCAGTTAAACTCAGCCTGGCCCGGTCTACGGTTTACCCTACAACAGGATCCACATAAAATCGATTTCCTAGACACTACTGTCCTCAAAGACTCTGAAGGCATTCTCTCCACAGATTTGTTTACTAAAAACACAGATAAAAATACCCTTCTTCATTTTTCCAGTCATCATCCGATGTCTGTTAAAAAATCTATCCCCATCTCTCAATTTCAAAGAGTCAAACGCATTGTTTCTGACAAAGATACTCTTAGTCTTAGACTTCAAGAAATGCAAAACAAATTTTCTGATAGAGGTTACCCGCCATCTTTACTGGACAGCAGTCGTGAACACATTAGCAACATCACTAGGAGAAATGAAAAAAGAATACCCTTTCCTCATATTTTTCATCCTTTTGCATTTAAAATCCATAAGACCATACGTAAAAATTGGCACATTTTGGCACAAGGGTACCCCAACATCCCTGAGTTCCAGACTCCCTTTTTACCCTGCTATAAGAGACCGCCAAACATTAAGGACAAGCTCATCAGGGCGGACGTGGGCCCTATACAAAAAATTCCTAAACAGAGATTTCTTGGAACACCAAAATTTGGTACCTTTCCCTGCCTAAATTGCCCACAATGCAATAATGTCCAGAAAGGTGACTGCTTCCATAATCCACATACAGCTACTCGATATCCCATACGCAGTTTTTTCACATGCAAATCGACCCATGTGGTTTATATTATCAAGTGTCCGTGCGGTCTCCTCTATGTGGGTGAGACCACCCAACATATAGGGGACCGCATTTCTAAACACAAATCCACCATTAGATGTGAAAATCTTCTTCTGCCTATTCCATTTCATTTCAAAAATGCCAGACACACCATCTCACAGTTAAAATTTCAAGTTATTGATCATGTGGACACTCCCAGGAGGGGTGGCGACATGATCAAACTTCTCAAAAAAAGGGAGGCCCACTGGATTCATGAGCTCAGCACCTTAGCCCCCAGAGGTTTAAACCGGGAGTATGAACTACAGTCCTTTTTATGATGTACTTGTGTTTGTTAATATCTTCTTTCACCTGATGTATTATGTTTTTGTTCATGATAATACATGTATATCCTCTAATTTTTTTCTTCTTTTTTTCTAGAAAAAATATTGACTCCATCTTGTGGCCTTTATTGCTCTCTTATTGTCCTTTCACCGTCATCATCACTCCTCGGATATCAGTCGTCTTGTATTAAGCACGGATTCCTAATTAGCATGGAATGTACAGCTCAGCACTGTCCCAGACACTCATCACCTTATGTTACAATCAGTGTGGACTTCGTATATTGGATTAGTCACTGTTATCTCTATTCCCCTATTCAGAGACCTCCACATATGCTTGGTGCATAATCATCTCTCTGACACCATTCCCCATTCAATACAGGCGCTCCCTTGACTCGCCTAGGATTCCCAGCTAAATGTAGAGTCTGAACGCATGCGCTGTCATCAGTGCTTTCAGTTCCCTGCACTGTCTCCACTACGCACGCGCGGCCCCATGCTGTTACAAGACACCGCCCTAATCAGTGTTACACCCTTATTTAAATCCAACCCATGTGACAACTGTCATGGCAGCCCCCATGCAGCGGTGGAATCCGCGCCTGACAGCCCATGTGCACCTTATTCACTACATATGGTAAGTTCACTAGCGTCTTCACCGCTCCTGCCCTCACTCATTATATTAATTCCTTGTGCTTTCTCTCTGAGCCTTTTGTTTACTCCTTTTCTTTACCCTCTGTTTTTCCTCTATTCCTCTTCATTCACTCCTTTTTCTCTACTTCATCTGCTGGTCTTCCACCTTTTTCGGCCACATCCCTTTTCCTTATCTCTCTTACATACCTTTGTTGCTACAAACACATAGACTATTACATTACATATACACATTACAAACTATCCTTTCAAACAGCAATATGCACATCTTGTTGCCCGTTCACGTCCATTATAGTATGGAACACTGAATCCTTCCTACACACATTTCAACCTATATCTCCAACACTCCCCCACATAATGACAGTACAGTTCAGTTGTGACCTCCATTTCACTATCATATACAACCCCTATGTCTTTTCACACGTGCTTCTACACTACCTTTATTTCCCCCTTCTCCAAGCTTTCCTTCCTTCATATTAACCCCTTTTTCCCTTGCTTTCTAATGCATTACATGAATTACATTCTCTCTTTTTGCTGTATCTCCTCCATTGTGAGATTCTTTTGATCTCTGCCCTCTGCTTCCTCATCGTTCTTTTTCTAGTTCCTTCTGTATTCTGTTTTTTCTTTTTTTCTTTTTGATTTTTATATCTTTCCAATATGAATTTGAAATATTGTGAATCATGCATATCATACATGTGAATCATGTCACTGTCATATACAACCCCTATGTCTTTTCACACGTGCTTCTACACTACCTTTGTTTCTCCCTTCTCCAAGCTTTCCTTCCTCCATATTAACCCTTTGTTTCCTTGCTTTCTAATGCATTACATGAATTGTATTCCCCCTTTTTTTTGCTTTTTGCTCTATTTTTGTCTCCTCCATTGTGAGATTCTCTTGATCTCTGCCTCCTTTCTGCATTCTGTCTTTTCTTCCTTTCTTTCCTTTTTTATTTTTTATTTTTATATTTATTTTTATATCTTTCCAATATGAATTTGAAATATTGTGAATCATGCATACCAGATATATATATGAAATTTTGTAAATATTGTCTGTATGTTTTCTCTTTGTTTTGGATATCAATTTTATTTTTCTGATTGTAAAAATATTATGTTTAATTTTTTCTGTACAGTGCTACTGATGAAGGTCCAAATAGGACCGAAAACGTTCTAAAGCACATAAATAAATTTTCATGCAAAGCATTTTGGGAGTGCCTTGTCTATCTTTCACTTTATGGCTTTGGAACCTAAGGTGCACCCCAATATCTTGTTGTCACATGGACAGGAGGTGCCATCCCCTTTTTTCGTCATCACTAATGGAAGTCCAACAGCCACTTTTAGAATGCCACCATGTTTACTCAGTGTTAGCTAGTATAATGGCTTAGTAACAATGAGCTTGAGTGTGCAATGAACTGGTGCTGCAAATAGCTTAGCACTAGTGGGACACTAATGGAAGTCCAACAGCCACTTTTAGGATTCCACTAAGTTTCCTCAGTGTTTGCTAGTATAATGGCTTAGTAACAATGAGCTTGAGTGTGCAATGCAGAGGTGCTGCAAATAGATTTGCACCAGTGGGACACTAATGGAAGTCCAACAGCCACTTTTAGGATGCCACTAAGTTTACTCAGTGTTTGCTAGTATAATGACTTAAAAACAATGAGCTTGAGTGTGCAATGCAGTGGTGCTGTAAATAGCTTTGCACCAGTGGAACACTAATGGAAGTCCAACAGCCACTTTTAGGATGCCACTAAGTTTACTCAGTGTTTGCTAGTATAATGGCTTAGTAACAATGAGCTTGAGTGTACAATGCAGAGGTGCTGCAAATAGATTTGCACTATTGGGACACCGATGGAAGTCCAACAGCTACTTTTAGGATGCCACTAAGTTTACTCAGTGTTTGCTAGTATAATGGCTTAGTAACAATGAGCTTGAGTGTGCAATGCAGAGGTGCTGCAAATAGCTTTGCACCAGTGGGACACTAATGGAAGTCAAACAGCCACTTTTAGGATGCCACTAAGTTTACTCAGTGTTTGCTAGTATAATGGCTTAGTAACATTGAGTTTTAGTGTGCAATGCAGATGTGCTGCAAATAGATTTGCACCAGTGGGACACCGATGGAAGTCCAACAGCCACTTTTAGGATGCCACTAAGTTTACTTAGTGTTTGCTAGTATAATGGCTTAGTAACAATGAGCTTGATTGTGCAATGCAGTGGTGCTGCAAATAGATTTGCATAAGTGGGACACTAATGGAAGTCAAACAGCCCCTTTCAGGATGCCACTAAGTTTACTCAGTGTTTGCTAGTATAATGGCTTAGTAACAATGAGTGACACAACATTTGTGAGTAACATTAGTGAGTAACAAATACATTTGCACTAGTGGGACACTATTGGAAGTTCAACAGCCACTTTTATGATGCCACGAAGTTTACTCAGTGTTTGCTAGTATAATGGCTTAGTAACAATGAGTTTGAGTGTGCAATGCAGAGGTGCTGCAAATAGATTTGCACTAGTTGGACACTAATGGAAAATCAAAAGCCACTTTTAGGATGCCACTAAGTTTACTCAGTGTTTGCTAGTATAATGGCTTAGTAACAATGAGTTTGAGTGTGCAATGCAGTGGTGCTGCAAATAGTTTTGCACTAGTGGGACACTAATGTAAGTCCAACAGCAACTTTTAGGATGCCACTAAGTTTCCTCAGTGTTTGCTAGTATAATGGCTTAGTAACAATGAGTTTGAGTGTGCAATGCAGAGGTGCTGCAAATAGATTTGCACTAGTGGGACACTAATGGAAGTCCAACAGACAGTTTTAGGATGCCACTAAGTTTACTCAGTGTTTGCTAGTATAATGGCTTAGTAACAATGAGCTTGAGTGTGCAATGCAGAGGTGCTGCAAATAGATTTGCACTAGTGGGGCAATAATGGAAGTCCAACAGCCACTTTTAAGATGCCACTAAGTTTACTCAGTGTTTGCTAGTATAATGGCTTAGTAACAATGAGTTTGAGTGTGCAATTCAGGTTTGCTGCAAATAGCTTTGCTCCAGTGGGACACTAATGTAAGTCCAACAGCCACTTTTAGGATGCCACCATGTTTACTCAGTGTTTGCTAGTATAATGGCTTAGTAACAATGAGCTTGAGTGTGCAATGAACTGGTGCTGCAAATAGATTAGCACTAGTGGGACTGGTGCTGCAAATAGATTAGCACTAGTGGGACACTAATGGAAGTCCAACAGCCACTTTTAGGATTCCACTAAGTTTCCTCAGTGTTTGCTAGTATAATGGCTTAGTAACAATGAATTTGAGTGTGCAATGCAGAGGTGCTGCAAGTAGCTTTGCACCAGTGGGACACTAATGGAAGTCCAACAGCCACTTTTAGGATGCCACTTAGTTTACTCAGTGTTTGCTAGTATAATGGCTTAGTAACAATGAGTTTGAGTGTGCAATTCAGGTTTGCTGCAAATAGCTTTGCTCCAGTGGGACACTAATGGAAGTCCAACAGCCACTTTTAGGATGCCACCATGTTTACTCAGTGTTAGCTAGTATAATGGCTTAGTAGCAATGAGCTTGAGTGTGCAATGAACTGGTGCTGCAAATAGATTAGCACTAGTGGGACACTAATGGAAGTCCAACAGCCACTTTTAGGATTCCACTAAGTTTCCTCAGTGTTTGCTAGTATAATGGCTTAGTAACAATGAGTTTGAATGTGCAATGCAGAGGTGCTGCAAGTAGCTTTGCACCAGTGGGACATTGATGGAAGTCCAACAGCCACTTTTAGGATGCCACTAAGTTTACTCAGTGTTTGCTAGTATAATGGCTTTGTAACAATGAGTTTGAGTGTGCAATGCAGAGGTGCTGCAAATAGATTTGCACCAGTGGGACACTAATGGAAGTCCAACAGCCACTTTTAGGATGCCACTAAGTTTACTCAGTGTTTGCTAGTATAATGACAAAAACAATGAGCTTGAGTGTGCAATGCAGAGGTGCTGCAAATAGCTTTGCACCAGTGGGACACTAATGGAAGTCAAACAGCCACTTTTAGGATGCCACTAAGTTTACTCAGTGTTTGCTAGTATAATGGCTTTGTAACAATGAGTTTGAGTGTGCAATGCAGAAGTGCTGCAAATACATTTGCACCAGTGGGACACCGATGGAAGTCCAACAGCTACTTTTAGGATGCCACTAAGTTTACTCAGTGTTTGCTAGTATAATGGCTTAGTAACAATGAGCTTGAGTGTGCAATGCAGAGGTGCTGCAAATAGCTTTGCACCAGTGGGACACTAATGGAAGTCAAACAGCCACTTTTAGGATGCCACTAAGTTTACTCAGTGTTTGCTAGTATAATGGCTTAGTAACATTGAGTTTTAGTGTGCAATGCAGAGGTGCTGCAAATAGCTTTGCACCAGTGGGACACCGATGGAAGTCCAACAGCCACTTTTAGGATGCCACTAAGTTTACTTAGTGTTTGCTAGTATAATGGCTTAGTAACAATGAGCTTGATTGTGCAATGCAGTGGTGCTGCAAATAGATTTGCATAAGTGGGACACTAATGGAAGTCAAGCAGCCACTTTTATGATGCCACTAAGTTTACTCAGTGTTTGCTAGTATAATGGCTTAGTAACAATGAGTTTGAGTGTGCAATGCAGTGGTGCTGCAAAAAGCTTTGCACTAGTGGGACACTAATGGAAGTCCAACAGCAACTTTTAGGATGCCACTAAGTTTACTCAATGTTTGCTAGTATAATGACTTAAAAACAATGAGCTTGAGTGTGCAATGCAGTGGTGCTGTAAATAGCTTTGCACCAGTGGAACACTAATGGAAGTCCAACAACCACTTTTAGGATGCACTAAGTTACTCAGTGTTTGCTAGTATAATGTCTTAGTAACAATGAGCTTGAGTGTGCAATGCAGTGGTGCAGCAAATAGCCTTGCACTAGTGGGGCAATAATGGAAGTCCAACAGCCACTTTTAAGATGCCACTAAGTTTACTCAGTGTTTGCTAGTATAATGGCTTAGTAACAATGAGTTTGAGTGTGCAATTCAGGTTTGCTGCAAATAGCTTTGCTCCAGTGGGACACTAATGGAAGTCCAACAGCCACTTTTAGGATGCCACCATGTTTACTCAGTGTTAGCTAGTATAATGGCTTAGTAACAATGAGCTTGCGTGTGCAATGAACTGGTGCTGCAAATAGA